>NC_056732.1:1041644707-1041884707 GCF_019279795.1 Protopterus annectens
TTTCTGGTTTTAGGACAGTCACTGATCGTTTCATTTTCCATCAGATTTGCCTTAACAAATAGGGAATAAGGTGGCTCTGCTTGTTTTTTTTGTAGAATTCCAGTACTTTAGAAGGATTCAGTTAAGACTAGGAGCCAAATACTTCATTACTAGCTTATGAAAAGACTCCTACAATAGTTAGGAGTCCAAAATTTTCAATAAAAGGCCTCTTGATGAATACTGACATCTAGTAGCATAGGCAAGGGCCTTCTGCTTATATGAAGTGATAAACATGAATGTGCAATCCTTGTTCAAAGTAAGATCCTAAATAATCTGTTCAGCCACAGAATTATGCAGTGGCAACTGTCTTCTAAAATCTGCTTGACTCATTCTTACTTTTTCCTCTTTTTCTCAAAACAGGAGGAATTGCTGGGTCTATATCAGTTCACTGAAGTATAATTACAGTGAAGAACTTTTCATTTACATTAGCAAATGTTTTTCCTAGGGAAGGAAACGACTTGGCCAACATATGGAAATTTGCCCTTTTCTCCACTATAGTGCAATCTCAGAGGGGATGTACTGTGGTAGGTTTGATGTACTGTGGTCTTTGTGTAGGTTGGTCTGGTGGCAAAGTCATTTCCTTCCCTGGGAAAAACTTTCATTGATGTGGATGTTTGATGAACGGCCATTCAGTGATTTTGGTTCAATGAATAAGAAGTTATATACTCACCATAAAGTTCCATCTGAGTAGGTGACTTCATTTGTCTGCAACCTTTGGGTCTTGGATCCGACTTCGGATCCTTGCCGGCAACTTATTTTACAGCTTATGGATCTGAGCTCCTAGCTCCTCCCCTTACCCATAATCCCCTGCCAACCCTGACTGACCTCAGATCAAGTTTGCCCTTATACCAAATCTCAGACCAAAAGTGTCCCGAAAGGGACCAAGAAAGGACATTCAAGAATAGACTTCTGAAGACCAGGGGGAAGGATGGTTGCAGACAAATGAAGTCACCTACTCAGATGGAACATTATGGTGAGTACATAACTTCTTAATCTGAAGTAGGGACTTCATTTGTCAGCAACCTTTGGGACAGAGACCCAGCTACCTGAATCTTGGACGGCCATCATGGAAGGATGTTCCGGAGCACTGCGGAGCCAAAGGATGCTCTCCCTCTGGAAATAACGTCCAGCTTATAATGGTTGATAAAGGTATGAGATGAGGCCCAAGTGGCTGCAGAGCAAATATCATCCAAAGATACTCTAGATCTAAAGGCAGAAGTAGATATGGAGTGAGTAGAATGCGCCCGTACTCCTTGAGGTGCGGGCCTCCCCGAAGTTTCATAGACCAGAAGAATACACTGTGATATCCATTGTGTTAAGGTGACAGAAATAGCTTTACCCAGATTGAATTTGGCAAAGGAAATTAACAACTGATCGGATTGTCTGTGACCAGCAGTCCTATGAATGTAGAAGTGCAGTTGTCTGTGCACGTCTAAGGAATGCAGCTTGTATTCTCCTTTATTCTGGTACTTAGGGAAGAAAACTTGCAGGTTAATGGACTGATTGATATTGGTTTCTGAGGCCAACTAAGGAAGAAAGGAGGGATTGGTCCTGAGGTACACTCTATCCTGATGAAAAATCAAGTAGGGAGGTTTTGCACAAAGGACCTGAAGTTCGGAAACTCTTTTCGCTGAAGTGATGGCGACAAGGAACGCCGTTTTACAGGAAAGATATTTAAGTTCGGCTGAGGCATCTGGTTCAAAGGGAGGGGCAGTCAAGGCTTGAAGGACTAATGATAGATCCCAAGGGGGTACAGCTTCCTTGACAGGAGGCCTGAGCAGGAAGGTACCCTTGAGGAAGGTTTTACATAATTTCGCAGTCATCAAGGGACCTGACTCGTGTCCCACATGGTAATGAGAAATGGCTGCCAATTGAACCTTGACCATAGAACAGCTAGCTCCCCGTTGAAAAAGTCCGGTGAGGAAATCCAAGACGGACGGCAACGAAGCCGTGAAGGGATCTATGTTATGGTGTGCCCCAGATGGAAAAACACTTCCATTTACTGCGATAGACTTTTCTAGTGGAAGGTTTATCTACTGCCACCAAGATGGCTTTAACTGGTGAAGAGATGCCGGGAGTCCTAAGAGTGGAACTGGAGCAGCCAAGCTGCCAGCTTCAGGTTGTCCAGATTCGTGGTCGGTAGGCCTAAGGGGTGGGATATTAGATCCGAAATGGGATCCAGAATCCAGGTAGGATTCACCAGATGAGACCACAGGTAAGGGAACCAAGTCTGACGAGGCCAGAATGGGGCAATGAGGATCATTCTGCTCCCCAACCGAGAAGCTTTCTGTATCAGTTTCAGCATCAGGGTTAGAGGAGGATATGTATAAAGTAGACCGGGAGGCCAAACATGCACTAGAGCATCTCTCGGGGCTTCCCCAAGGGGGGGAATCAGAGCGAAGAAGCTGGAGCATTTCGTGTTTGAGGGAGTGGCAAAAAGATCGCAGCAGGGTTGCCCCCATTCCGCAAAAATCAGCTTCGCTACCTGGGAATTGAGAGACCACTCGTAAGGGGAAAGAATAGTGTGGCTGAGCTTGTCCGCCACAATGTTGGACCGTCCCGGAATGTGCGTTGCGAAAAGGAAGCGGTTGGTGGAGATCGCCCATTCCCACACCCTCATGGCCTCTCGACAGAGAGGGTAGGACCTGGTTCCCCCCTGTTTGTTGATGTACCAGACAACTGACATGTTGTCCATCTGTATCGCAATAGTTCCTACGGGGAGAAGGTTCTGAAGTGCTTGCAACGCCAACAGCACCGCCCTCATCTCCAGAACGTTGATATGCAAGGAGGTCTCTGTGTCGTTCCACGTGCCTTGGACCATTCTGCCTGAGCAATGCTCCCCCACCCGAGGCGAGAGGTGTCCATGGTCATCATGGCGAGGGGAGGCGGCGTGCAGAAGGGTCGTCCTGTATGAAGTTCCGGGGGCTGGAGCCACCATAAGAGGGCCCCTCCTGCAAGCCCTGCTGAGTGAGATAGGATGGTTGAGGGGGAGAGACCATTGGACTAAAACGGTCCACTGTAGCACCCTCATATTCAGACGAGCGTATGGAAGAAGAGTAATTGCTGCTGCCATGGAGCCTAGCGCCCTCAGGACCAATTCCCCCTTTGGGGCTTTTAATTGGAGAATGGCCCACACATGAAGTCACAGGTTTTGAAGTCGCTCCGAAGTGAGGAACGCTCGCAGACTTCTCGTATCTAGTTTGGCCCCTATGAAATCTATCACTTGTGTTGGAACAAGGGAGGATTTGTCCAGGTTGATCGTAATGCCTAGATGGGGAGCTAGCTGGAGAAGGTGATTTCTGGCTGTGCAGAGTAGATGCCTTGTTGGGGCGGACAGGAGCCAGTCGTCCAGGTACGGGAAGACCTGCATTCCCTGGAGTCTCAGATGGGTCGCTATCACTGCTAACACTTTGGTAAACACCCTGGGGGCTGTGGTGAGACCAAAGGGAAGTACCCTGAACTGATAGTGACTGGCTCCCAGCTGGAAGCGGAGAGACCTCCTGGATCGTCTGTCCATTAAAATGTGGTAGTACGCATCCTTGAGGTCTATTGAGCACATCCATTTGCTCTCCCGCAAGAGGGGGAGAATGGATTGAAGAGTGACCATCAGGAATTTTTCTTTGGTTACTGACATGTTCAAGAGTGAAAGGTCGAGAATCGGTCTCAAGTCCCCCGTCTTTTTTGGCACCAGAAAGAACCCGGAGTAAAACCCTAATCCAAGCTGATATGGGGGGACGGGCTGGATGGCTCTTTTTTCTAGCAGCTGCTGAATTTCTGCAGCTGCCACCTCCCTCTGATCGGGTGGTACATCGGGGAGGTGTTTGAGTCTGGGGACATGGTGCAGTGGGATTTTGTAACCTCTGGATATGATACGAAGCACCCAGCGATCTGACGTAATGGACTCCCAAGCCGCCAGGTGCTTCGAGAAGCGCCCCCGGACTGCCCCCAGAGTGGAGCAGTCGGGCAACCCCTCAGGGCTGCTGCGTGGGCCTATCAGAGAAAGTTTCTCTGGACCCAAAATTTCTCGGGGCCCCTCTGCCTCTAGGGCGGCGTCCTCCCTGTCCTCCTCTGCCACGGAAGGACTGGTTGTCCAGAGAAGGATGGGAATGTTGCGATTTCCGGAACCACATCTTCTTCTGTCCCTTTTGGTTCTTGGAGAAGGACCTCTGGGAAGCAGAGAAGCGGACTCCGATGGCAGACAACGTCTTCCCGTCCTTTTCGCTCTGGACAAGTGTCTCCCGAACGGTCTTGCCAAACAAGGAAGAACCATCAAAGGGGGCATTCGCAAAGGACACCTTAAAGGGCTCCGCGAAGTCACAATGTCAGAGCCAGGCCTGACGTATCATGACTAGACCCGCTCCACTGGCTCTAGCGGCTCCCTCTGTGGCGTGGGACAAAAGCCGCATAGAGGTATTTGAAGCTGATCTTAGAGTGGCCATACGAGTGGAGTACAACTGCTTGTCCTCCGCCGACATGGACTCTGGGGGGGAAGCAGCATATTCTTTGATAAGATCTCGCTGCATCCTGATGACATGTGCCATGTAGTTCAGGGACCTTACTGAGAAGGTCGCTGAACTAAATACCCGCTTCCCTAGGCGATCCATCGAGCGGGACTCCTTGCTCGGTGGATAGACAGAGGGGCTCTCCTGAGCTAATTCCCTCTTCGTGGCTGCCGCCATCACCATGGCATCTACGGGGGGACCCTTGCTCCAATGGGACCGGTCTGCAGGGGGACTCAAAATTCTATCCGGGTGTTTGGGGACTGGCTCCACAGTGTCCGGCTCCTTACACACCCTGGTGGTGATAAGGTCCACCAGGGGGTCGGCCGTAGGGGACACCCAAGAGGTAGACGGGCCTGCTTCGAATGCCTCCAGGAACACGGACTCGTCGGAGGAAGCCTTGGGGGCAGACCACCCCCCCTGATCCTGAGCATTTCCATGATGTCTCCAAAGGAGACATCCTCGGGGGGTGACCTTGGAGAGCCTTCCCCTTCATCCAAGTCCGTGTCCTCTGTTAAGGACTCAGGGGGAGTCCACGTGTCTCCTCTTACACTTATGCTTGCGAGGCACTTCCTCGGAGGGACTGTCCGAGGAGGTCTCACCAGCAATATCCTGTTCCAGTGGAACAACCTGGGCCATCGAAGCAGGCTGTCCCTGTGGCCGAGTGATGGAAGCCTGACCCAGCAGAGAGGGAGTGCAGGGTGGAGCCGATGCAAGGACCGGGGGTCCGGATGCTCTCAACAGAGCCCTCTCCATTACATCGAAGGCCGAGGGGGAGCCTCTCTCCCTGGGATCCGAAAGCCGGCTCCCACTCGGATCCGATGAAGGGATCGGAACCGGCGCTGAGGCCACTGGATCCGAAGGACCCATGTGCTCCTACCTTGACGGAGCCGAAGGCACACGGAATCCCTCGGATCTGAAGCTCGGCCCACGGCTCCGACGAAGGACTCGAGGGCAGGGTCGGATCCGAAGTAGCCAGTATTGTCGGCGCCGACCCACCCCCGGCTCCAACGTTGCCTGGCTCCGAGTGCTCCGAACCCGGGAAGCGGGTCGGAGAAGGAGCTATCGGGGCAAAAAAAGGTGTTGAGCTCCCTCCCGAAGGCGGTGGGGGGGAGGCAAGAGCACTCCCATCTGCAGCTGGGCCTGGATGAACCTTCTCATCATCCTGTCCAAGTCTGCATCAGAAAGACTATAAGTAGATCTCGACGAGGCCACCGAGGTGGGCCGGGATTGCCGCCTCGATGACCTCGACGGAGATCGGGTCTCCTCCTCCTCGGGTCCCGGGAAAAAGCAAGGGGATCGGATCCGAGGAGGAGGGGACCTGGAAGCCGTGGAGGGAGAAGCCCACTTAGCTGGGGGGCCCGAAGTGGAAGCCTCAGCCCGCCGCTTGTGGTGCTTCTCCCTTCTTTTCTCCCTCCTGGCCTCCCTTTCCTCCAGCATCTTAGTGGGAGTTTGAGTCCGGCCGGGGGAAGGGGGGCAGGAGTGGTTACCACCAAGGACTGAGGAGGAGCCACGGGAGTACTGGAGGCCAAAGCTGGATCCGGGGGCAAAAGTCCTGCCAGAACCAACTTCGACCTCCGCTCTTTCAGTGCCCTGGGGTTGAACGCTGCGCAAATGGAACACCCTGAGGACAGGTATTCAACCCCAAGGCACCGAACACACAGAGTGTGGCCATCCACCGGTGAAAGCTTATAGCCACACTCGGTGCACTTAGAAAAAATGGGTTTTGGGGCCTTCGACATTAGAAAAAATAACTACACAAACACACCAGGCCCCAAAAACACAAGCAACACACACGCACTCTACGAACCAGTGAGGGGAGGAATTACACTAAAAAAGAATAAAATTAACAAAAGGGAATCCTAAACACACACACTGTTTAAGAAATCAAAAAGATTTTCTATATTGACAAGTTTTTTTCAAGACTTATCTGAAAGTCGCCAGGAACTCTGAAATCCAGGTGTCTCTTCTAAGAGCGGCAAACTAGATCTGGGGTCAATCAGGTTTGGCAGGGGATTGTGGGTAAGGGGAGGAGCTAGGAGCTCGGATCCATAAGCTGTAAAATAAGTTGCCGGCTCGGATCCGAAGTCGGATCCAAGACCCAAAGGTTGCTGACAAATGAAGTCCCTACTTCAGATCAAGATGTTCACTGTAATTAGACTTTGACGAAGTGATATAAACCTGGACTTGCTATACTCTTGTCAAAGTAGAATTTTCGTTTCTGCTGTCTGTCTTCCAATAATTCATAAGCAGTTTGTTTACTTTCAAGCACAAGCAAAGAAAATATATGTAGGTAATTTTGGTTTACTGTCATGACCCATTAATACCAGTGCTGGAGACAATATTCCTTAATGAAACAGACTGTTTCCGTGTTCAAGAATGAATTAAATAACAATCCAATGACTGTACATGAATAGTTTTTAAAGTCTGTACCATTCTTTCAACCTGGTCATTTGACAGAGGACATCTACGAATCAATTTAACACACATGAATTCCCACTACTGCTTGAAATTGTGAAACAATTAAATTCCTGATTCATAAACTGACAGCCACTATTAGATATTACTTCAAGTATTCCATGCTTCACAAAAGACAGCAGCCTGATCTGTAGTATCACACAACTGTACTACCTCATGGAACAGTCCACAAACAGGAGAAAGTGAAAGTTTTTTTCCACTGGAATAAGTCAACTCCTACCTTCAGCCCAAAACAATCAAAGACTGTCATGGGGTGCAATCTCTTACATTGTGTCCGATTTTTGAAAATTACACAGATTTCACAGATTTACACTACCTGTGGAGACATTCTGGGGCACCACATACCATCACAAGTGCTTTCCTTGCACTCAGTTTTGTCTAGATGTTACTCAAGTAGGTTGTATAGCATACAGTCTAATACACGTGTTGAAACTATTACTCTCATCATTTACACACACAAGTCTGTGACTATAAGACAGGCCATCTTAGCACAGGAAGCATGGTTTGATAAAAAGGACACAGTAATTTCAAACTGTCAGTCTATCCTGCCACAAACCTATCACAGCGAATGAAGTACAGTCACCTTTGGTATTAGCATTACCCTATAACGTTTAGTTTCATAGGTCACTGTCAAGTTATCTGCTACACTTCCGGGTCTTTCTCAAAAGATCCACCTTTGCACATTTTTAAGACATGTTCTACTCAAATTATGAGCTATGGACATTGATGTAACAGATGTATTGAAACCGCAAGCCATATTTTGGCAAAGAAAATAACATTCTTTTAAGAGGTGAATGTTAGAAGATGCTCTGAAGTGTCTTATAGTCTGACTCCTTTACAATTTCCTTACCATACCTGCAGTCATGGAATTTTGACAACCAAAAACTATGGCAAGCATCTCTTTTTAAATCTGTGCTTAATGTATCTAGGCATTTACTAATGCTCTGCATGTCTAAGCTACTGATCTACCCACCTGCAAAGGCACTGCACCCATACATTGCTGGCTGGCCTAATTGTAAAGTGGCAGGTTGTATCACATTACAGAACTTAGATAGCAGATGTCATACTAGATGTTTAAGCAAAATGTAACATTTTTCTTGTTATGTCAACCATCATCATGCTACATTATACTTTGTTAGCTCCCTTCGTGGTACTGTGACATTTGAAAATGAAGGGTGAACTTTGGCAGATATTGCACCATGCTTAGAAAATGTGCAAGAGATAATTTTTTAATACACTTCTCTATGCTAAAAATGGCTAAAGCCAAATTTACACTTAAGCCATAGCCCACATATTTTACTGATGTCACACAGATATAACATCTGACCCTCTCTATCAGATAGCTTTACTATCTACACGTCACACTCCTTCATTGCAGCACCCCAGAATAGAATGTCAAATTATGCTCACTACTTTATGCAGCCCTTCAACTACAGTTACCACTGCTCTATGGAACACTTCAGGAGCAAATGAAATTCTAAATGATAGCTCTAAGAATCTGGGCATAGTGAAGATACAAACTAGATTCATCCCACTTTATCTGCCAAAACCTGGGTCTGCATCAAAGACAAAAAACAATTTGAATTTTGGCAGAGTTACTACTAGTATTTTCATTGTCTGAAGCAGGTAATGTTCCCTTTTGATCCGTTTACTCAAGTCTCGAGAATCTGTGCATTTCCTTAATCAGTGGTGCTTCACAACCATAGTATTTAACCATTCGGTTAGTTCAATCTGTTCGATTGCAACTCTCACAGAGTCCATGTGCTTCAGTGACGTAATCTAAGCTTTGAACACAGCTGGTACCTTTCTTTGAGCATGAGCAAGTATTGCTTTTTAGGAAAAATCTTTAAATGAGGTTCCTTATGCACACAACCTAAGCTTTCAAACAGAAAAACATTTTCTCAAACTGTCATCCATTTTCACACTTCACACACTGAATTATGTTTCCAATCTCGCAGTGAAGCACTAATCTCAAACATTCTGATTCTTTTTGACTAAAAGTATGATGCTGTGTGCACACTGAATTTGACTCTGTGCATTACTTTCAGCTGACAACTGCTCCTCTGATGCACCAGTCTCAGAACTACCAAAACATCCATGCTGAACATGTTTCCAATTATTTTCTATGAATGTGCAAGAGGCACAAGAGAATCTTCACAAATTCTGTCTCATTCTGCTAATGCTGAAGATGTACTAACTATTCTGACAGCTGTCTACTTCACACCATTCTGCTCTGTATAAACTCACTTTGCAGCTCAACTGCATTAACGCGTTTCACAATTTCACGTTTTATACAAGTATCTGCCCAGAATATTTGGGGGCTTTAGTTCAGCTTGTAAGAACAATGCCTGGAACAGCAGTCTGCATTCTGTACATCTGTACATGGGGTCTATCAAACTTCAGTCAAGAGCCTTTATGTTCTGAATCAAATAACAGTATGCATGCTGACTTGTAAATTTTGATGTTAAGAGCCTTTCAAGTAGTTTCTGACATTTCATACTGCCCTCTGCACCAGTACCTAGCTTAAACACAGTCAGCATTCCTTTAATATGCAGCTTTTCTGGCCAGCTTACTCTGACATCTGAAGATCAACTTCAGGACCTTACAGCTGTGTTCACTCAACGGATAATGAATGAAAACTCATGTGGAAAAACAATGCTGTATTATATGACAAGTACAAACTGTGTGTCCATCTACTGTTTGAAATGCTGTCTGCAACTTTCCTTTTGAGCAGAATACTGCAAGTATTTCTGCACTTGCAGAATTAAATAACCTCTGCATTCTGCATGGCCTAAGCATCACAAAAACTAATTTGCCATACATATGTATATAAGCTTGGAGGACATAAAATTAACCTATAACAAATCAGAGTGCATAAGCAGGGACTGACCAGCAAGAAATACAGTTACAGAAGCTACAACCACTGAATAGCACAGCATGTGATCACAAAAGAAAATGCTCAATGCTCAAGGAAAAGTGCGAGGCAAAGCTGTATTCTAACCAAACTACAACCTTTCTTGCCAGTTCCCAAACTGTAACTTTTGACTGGCTATTCTTGGTGAAACAGAAATTCACCATTCCCACTCCCAAATATTAAGATGTGAAGAAATAATTACCTTCTATCGCCTGCCTTTATGATTAACCTAAAGCTAATTCTTCACTCCTGTGTATGTTATGGTAATTGGATCTAGCAACCACACAGTTCCATTACAGCATTTTACAAGAGGGACCTAAAGAAGCTGTGATTTGCTAAGTGTCAGACTCGAGACATGAGTCTCCCATTTCAAAACCCACAAGAAAATACTGTATATAATTACACATTTTCTACAGTATGCTTCCAAAGTCATTTACTCTGAGTGTAAAATGAAGACGTAATCTAATCTTAAATAACAAGCATCAGAAAACATGAATAATCAATAGTTTATTACCTCTTTTCCTCCTTAGCCTTTTGTTGCTCTTCCAGTCGTAAATTCTGAACCATTAAAGACTTGTAAGAGCCAGCTGATAAGTTCCCTAGATTTCGTGGAGAAGAACGTCGGCGGGTTGTAAAACAAACCATTCCTTTGTCATTTTCCAATCCGTTACAATCTTTCGATATTGCTGCTACCTTCTCTTCCTCAAGGGCCTCAAATTAAAAAAAAAAAAAAAAAAAAGACCAAATAAAAATGTTAAGCTGCAATATGAACATGTTAATGGTTACTGCTTATGAAACCTGGTGAAAAACAAATTTGTACAAACAGTTAAATGGTCCTGATTACTGTGGTGAAAAACAATGTGTGACCACCTGCCATATAAACCTTTCCTATGCAAGGGGAATACCTTGAAGCTTCCTTTTACTGTCCTTTAGCAAGGTTCCACTAAAAATCCCAAATCCCCTTCACTTATGAGGGAATATCTGCGGTCCATATGTGTACATTCCCCTCTGATGCCAGTTCTTCAATGCTGTGTTCTACTTGCAAGAACTCATACCAATTAAAATACAGCATCATAAAGCTTGTCATTCATTTACACAAATACCTGATACAGTTGATGGGAGCCAGGAGAGTAACCAGACACAATTGAGATATGATGACTATTAAGTACCCAGTGCAGAAGGCCATCTTAAAATACAAACAGAGGAAAGAAGTGCCCCTGGGCTGAAGCTGGACTAGCTATGGACAATCAGATTATCATAACTGAGCCACCACAGGGTGCAGCTAACATCAGCTATAGAAGTCAAACCTCCTGTAAAAACTTAACCCAATTAAAAAATAAATAATTTATGACAGAAAAATATTAAGGCACCCACTCAATCTCAAATTGCAGCATACTACAGCAGCTCAGTCTCAAGAAGCTGCTTCTCTCAAGAGAGCTCACCACGATGTCACTGTGATGTCATCGGGTTTCATCAATACATCCACAGGTTCATAAATTCAAAAGCAAGGACTAGGCCAACTGCCCTTGTGGGCCACTTTAAGCCTAGCCAGTTTCCTTTTTTGTGATCAAGTTAACCTATTCCAATTGGTTACAGACTGCCCTTACCCATCCCATGGTCGATAATTATATATTACCTGTAATATGAATAACTGGGATCAAACCATAGACAATTTGAGGGGATCCATGCATGGGATTACGCATTTGGGAACTGCCTCTGTCCATTAATAGTATGGGGGCACTGCTGTGGTAAATTTTCTGATTACCATCTACAGTTCCAAGCTAAGCTTGAATACGGACATGGATGAACTTTGTTTTATGTAGATGGGGAGCCTGTTCCAGAGCAGCTGTATCCTCTGTGACAAATACCTATCCCTCCAAACCACTTGACTTGCTGATGTGCGCTAAATCCATCAGTATTCGGTTGGAGGATGCCTTGTATGTCAGATACATACCACCTCTTAGCAGTCTGTAGGATACAGAGTATAGTAACAGGGCTCTGAGTCAGTCCATGTAGGACATGTTTAGGCCTTGTATCCTTTTAATAGGGTATCTCTGTGGGCATTCCAGTTATTGCATGTGTCTGGACAGATACATGCCAATGGAGGCATTATATTCAACGAATGGTCTAATGAGGGAGACTAACCGGGGGCAATGACATCCCTAGATCTAGACACAATCTTTGTTTTTTTAATAAGCTGCACTGCCTAGAATGAATTTCTTACAACAATGGACATGTTGGTCAAAAGTTAGGTCACTGTCTACATACGTTCCCAATCCTGAACAACTGGGTCAATTCTTAGGAACGTATTGTCAATGTGGTACTTACCTGGAGTAGATGACTTCCCAAAGGATACAATAATAAATTTTTGGCACTTAATGCATTTTTGAATCCAGATGCAAGTACGAAGTTTCTCAAGCTACGTGATCACACAGCTTAATTTTGAATCCAGATCCAAGTATGAAGTTTCTCAAGCTACGTGATAGCACAGCTTCAGCATTGACACATTATAACTGCCACACAATTAGATATTCATCTAAGCAAGTGGCTAAATACTGCTGAAAAAAAAGTTTTCTTCAATTCATCTTCCATTCAGTAGGAACCACACCTCAATACAACAGCAGAATTTAACATAAAACAAACGGGAAAATGGAAACAGATAAGGAACTGGAAAAGATTATCTAAACTGTGAGCAAAAGGATTTGATGATCTTTTATTACAGTGAATACTTCAATGATATAATGTGACCACATCCTTATCTTTACAAAAGATATTTGGAAAGAATGCCAAGCCACTAATCCAAAGCCTAAGCTAAGAAACATCCCTTGGATGACTGGCATATCAAAACTACCCCAGCCTTAGAAATGCAATCCGGTTTATAATGATTCGGTGAACTATGTCAAGTAAGAGTGTGAACTCTATTGACCAAATGGCTGCTTTGCAAATAAATACCAATAACCCTGCAAAAAAAAAAAAAAGACGCAGTACTCAAAGGAATATCTTGGAAGGTCTTTGAACAGATAAGAAATCATTAAATGAAAAAATACAACCAGCACTCCACTCTGAAGTGGGGTGTTTGCCAAATGTAGCCCACAATTTGTATGGCACAAGATCGACACAGTGGTCCAACTTCCCAAACTCCCTAGTTCTAGACACCTAAAAGCAAACAGCTGAACAGCTGTCTAGAAGTTCGTACAATGTAGCAGACATTCACCACTATTCTGCAGATGAACATATAAATAACAAAGATATAGATTCTGATTTAAACTACTATCCATAGCAACTTAAAAGCATCAAAGATAATTTACAACAAATGCCATTTCCATCTTTGTGGAATTCCATGCAAGTTTCTGAGCAGAGAAAAATCATGTAGCTCCACAACTGTTCAAGTTGAGGTCACAGCTACAAAAATAATTTGTTTCCTTTTTCAGAGAAGAAATTTAAAGCAGCAAGGAGGGGGCTTTGTAACTCTTGGGAAGACTACCAAGTGCTAATGACAAAATATAGCCCTTTAAGTAGCAAATATTAAAGATAATCTAATGCATCCATAAGTAGTGCTTTGTAAAGGTACGTACAGCATACAGATCATCAAGTTGCTACCTCTAAAATGCTTCTAGACTACATCCCTTTCTAGAAAGCCAACAAAGAAATTAAAACCCTAGTGGAATGGACCCTAAGCCTGCCTAGAATTAGCTTATTATGCTGAGAATAACAAAAATAAATAGCATGAAACAACCGTCTAGAAATTGCTTGCTTTCACACTCCTCGTCCTTTCTCTTACCTTCACTGGAGACAAACAGCGGACCAGCTTTCCTAAATGATCCGAGTTTTATCTAGGTAGTATTGGAGTATGAAGAATTTTTTTTTTGTCCTGAGTTATTTTGGGTCAGGAAAAGATAGAGAGATACACGACTGGGTCGAGGTAAACTCTGACCACTTTCGGCATAAAAGGATTTCTTCTCAAATAAACCTTGTTCTTGTGAAAAATAAGGAACGGTTAGACTCACCATGAAAACCTGTGATATAGATGTGCTCCTAGAAGTCGTTGCAATGCGTAAAACAGTCTTCAATGTTACAAATCTCAAATCAACCTGATAAGCTGGTTCAAGTGGAAAAGTGTAAGCTTTTCAAGCACAAAGGCTTGTAAGCCTAGCCATGAATTTTACCAATGTTCTTGCAAAGTCAGCATCTGTTTTCCCTGTCCACCAAGGACACAGGTGGGATCCCAGGGGTGTATTTTCCATTTCCCTTCCAGTCATCCAGGTTCCTCTTAAAGAGGGATAGTGAGATACTCTGCCTGACATGGAGAGGGAGTCTATTCCACAGATGGGGAGTCTATGGGACACAAATCTATCTCACCAAGTGCTATTAATGTCACAGACAAGGCTGAGGCCTTATGTGCAGGTTGCGCAAGTGGAGTTTGATATGCAGCAACTCCATCAAGGCTAGGTCAGAGATGGCCTTATATATCAGACATAGGTCACCTCTGAGCAATCTTTATAAGACTGAGTACAGGGACAGGGCTTTTAGCCCATCTGTATAGGATAGGTGTTTTGAGACCCTGGATTTTCCTGGTCAGGAACCTCTGTGGCCCCTCCAGCTGCTGCATGTGCTTGGGAAGGTACATGCTAAAGGGGGTATTGTACTCGATAATGGGTCTGAAAAGGGAGGAGTACAGGGATGTTATGACTTCCTTGTTCCTGGAAGAAATACCCTTACTTATGAGGTGGGGCCATATAGAAAGCCCTCCATACAATGGAGGCAACGCAGTGGTCAAAAGTCAGGTTGCTATCAACCTAAGTGTCCAAGTCCCTCACGATGGATTGCATGCTTAGTATATTGGTATTAATATGAAAATTAGTAGGGACACCATTTTCCCGAAAGGGGATAATGATGCATTTCTTGGCATTCAGTTTGAGGCTATGCTTCTGGCACCAGTCGTTAGTTTGGGTAAGGCTCTCTTGGAGGATGTTCACATCACTAGGGGAATTTAAGACAGGGCCCAGCTTGCAGTCATCAGCAAACTTGGTCAGCCACAGACCACTGGTTCTGACTTGCACCTCAGAAAAGTATATCCCAAACAGTAGAGGCACCAAGACTGATCTTTGTGGTACACCGCTCATTACAGGTCTACTACTAGAGGTGGCTTCCCCTATTTTGACTGAATGGGTTCTATCAGTAAGCCAATTAGCTACTCATCTGGTAAAACATGGGTTGATGCCTAGCTGATAGAGTTTATCCATTATGCTGGAGTGGGGGAACAGTGTTGAAGACTTTGGCTAGTTCAAGGTAGGTGGTGTGTACTGTCTTCCCTCATCCATGGCTTTACTGACTGTTTTGAAGTAGTAGGCAAAGTTTAACAGGCAAGATCTCCTTTGACAAAACCAAACTGTGTGGGGGTCAAGCATTTGGAGGTTGCCAATGTCCTTGTTTATAAGGTCCATGATAATGCATTCCATGGCCTTGCAGATCAGGCTGGTGGGCCTATAATTGCCTGAGTAAGTGGACGTTCTACCTTTGTGTAGAGAGATGACAGTGGTTGTCTTCTATTCAGATGGGATGAAGCCTGTACTCAGGCTTTGGTTGAATAGGGTGCCTAATGTAGCTAAGAGCTCATTCCCCGAGTTCATGTAGGACACAGCCAGGGATGTTGTCAGGTCCCACAGAGAGTGTACTTTTTGCCTTTGAGAGGGCATTAAAGACCTGGTTCCCGGTGATTAGGGGAGGGGGTAGGTGCCGAGGATGTCCTGGTTTGACAGAGGGGGCTGAAGTTTTCACTGAACCTGTCAACAGCGGGTTGGCTACATCTGCAGCGTTTGTGCATTATCCACAGATTTATAAATTCTTGGAAGACACCAGGGTGAAGTTTCCATTTGTGAGGGTCTGTCCTGGTCCTGTTTAGTTTGCCTGCTGCAAAGTTTTGTTCTGACTGGAAGTATGAAGCCTAAAGAGACAAAACAAAGCTGTTTTCCTACCTCTCAAGCTATCATTTCAAGACTACAAAGGGGTAAGTTCTAGTACCCCAAACACGTACCATATCACTGTCGTGCTGTCTGTCAAAACCTGTAATAGTCTTGGAAACCAAAAATGATTTAGGACTTTCAAAGTATTTATCACTGCTATCATCTCTGCTTTTGTCACCTGTGCTTGTTCTACACACCTTGCACTTTCACATCAGTAGAAACTGCTCCTCACACCAGGTCTGAAGCAGAGACACAAATCTACACTTGTCTAGGTAGTGTTTTTATGAAACAGTGTATTTTCCATTTTAAAGGCAGAAGAAATCTGCAGAGCACATACATGAAAGTTATGTAGTTACCATAACTTTAGATCCATGCTGTCTGATTTTTGTCCATTTCGAATGTATGGGTTGTCGGATCTGACCTTGGTACAAAACTTCAAAGCTTCAATCAGATCCAGAGTTCTGACTCCTCCCCTACCAATAAATACCCTAAACTTCAACATAGTTACTCAGATCAAGTCTACCCTCCTCCTCTGTCTGATATCAGAAGCATCCTACAGAAGGAACCATCCTATAAAAGAAAGAAAAGTTATGTACTTACCATAATGCTCCATGTGTGTTGTCATCTCGTCGGATCAGATTTGTCGAATCCATCTCAGCCTTCCCAAAAGCTCAAGGTCTTCAGCAAAGCTTGTGGGCATCCTTCCCTACCCATAATGCAGTTCCCAACTTCCTCAGTTCTTGTTTGCCTGCCACGAAATCATAAAGTGAGCAAAAATTTCTTTTATGTGAAATAATACCCAAAAGTACATATATTTACCAATGGGCCAAAGAAAATATTTCTGTGGTTATGGAGATCCATGAATCCAATATCTCCCAAGAGTTTTGGAAGGGGGGCACTGAGGGTGGGTTGTAAGAATAAAGGTCAAGATGGACAACACACATGGAACTTTATGGTAAGTACATAACTTCTTTACGTGTTGTCAGTCTCACCTTTATTCTCACTGATGGGACCACGTCCCAAGCAACCTGACTCTTGGGTGGCTCATGGGAGTATATTCCTCAGAACCATAGAACCAAATGAGGCTCTACTACTGGAGGCCAAATCCAGTCTGTAATGAGTAATAAAGGTATGAGGTTTTGCCCATGTAGCTGCAGCACAGATACTGCCCAGGTTAACGTGGCTTGGAAAGCTGCAGAAGTAGCTACCGACCTGGTGGAGTGTGCTCTGACAAGGAAGGGAAGAGACCTGTTTTTAGAGCTGTAGATGGTGGCTATACAAAATGTGAGCCACCTAGATAAGGTAACCTTTGAGACTGGTTGACCCTTTCTTATCCAAGAATAGGATATAAAAAAGTTGATCCGATTTTCTAAATCCTGAAGTTCTGTGCAAGTAAAAGCGTAACTGTCTATGTATGTCCAGAAGATACAGAGAGTATTGTCCTTTGTTCTGGTAATTCAGGAAGAAAACTGGCAGCTCAACAGATTGGTTTAATTTACTTTCCAACACAACCTTTGGAAGAAAAAGGATTAGTGCACAGAGAAACTCTGTCCTTATGAAAAACAAGGCATGGGGGCTTGGCCGATAAGCCTTGCAACTCAAACTCTTCTGGCTGAGGTAACAGCCACTAAAAAGAGTGTTTTCCAAGACAGAAACTTTGTATCACATGTGGCCAAAGGTTCAAAGGGGGGACAAGTGATGTTTGTTAATATGAAATTCAGATTCCAGGGAGGAGTTGGATTTTTCTATGGGGCTCTTACCATCGTTGTTCCTTTCAAAAAGGCTCTACAAAGTCTGCGAGACAATCGTAGAGCCATTTTCTCCCATGTGAAAATTTGAAATTGCTGACAGATGGAGTCTAATAGTAGAAGCAGCAGCATCCTCATGAAAAAGTTTTGCTAGAAATTCCAGTATAGAATGCATGGGCACAGAAAAAGGATCTAATTATCACTCGCCCATATTACCAACCTATTCCATTTACTCTTGTACAATATTCGTGTAGAAGTTTTATGGGGAGACTACAAAATATGTTTTACTGTGAAGAAAGGACAGGAAACCTGGAGATCAAGGGAAAAGGAGCAGCCACGCTGTCAATTTGAGGTTGTATAGGCTGGGATGTACCATTGCCGATGCTTGGGTCAGAAGTTCTGGAGCTGGGTCCAGAATCCATGGTTCGTCTAGAAGATGAGGCTGAAGGAAGGGAAACTTTTAGTTATGTACTTACCATAACTTTAGATGTTTGGGATCCATCTCGCCTACATTCTGTACTGATGGTTCGGAGCCGATCCTCGTCTCCGACTCGGCACGCTATACTATAGAGCGAAGTCTCTTATTGGCTGAGCTATTCCCCATCCCAGGATGCACCACCACTGCTTCCCCAGATCTTGTTTGCCCGCACACATGCATACACACAAACTGTTGCTATAACATTGCCAGGTGATTCAAGGTGAACAGCTAAACTGAAGCCGTCCGGTCTCTTCTGATCTCCAAGGCAGGGGGAAGGAGAGTGGGTTATTAGGAATGTAGGCGAGATGGATCCCAAACATCTAAAGTTATGGTAAGTACATAACTAAAAGATGTTATGTGATCCTATCTCACCTACATTCTGTACTGATGGGACAGCGTCCCTAGCACCTGATTCGTGGGTGGCTCACTGGAAAACACTCCTGAGAACTGTGGAACCGAAGGAAGCTCGTCCCCGAGATGCCACATCCAATTTGTAATGAGAAATGAAGGTGTGAGGAGAAGACCATGTAGCCGCAGCACTAATGGCCAGTTTAGAATGAAAGGCCGTTGAAGTAGCCATAGCTCTGGTAGAATGAGCTTTCACTGTAGTTGTAAGCTGTTTTTTGGAAATGGAATAAATATGACTTATACAGTCTTTGATCCACTTGGCAATAGTGACCTTCGTGACGGCTTTGCCCAATTTGTTATCTGAAAAGGATACAAACAACTGATCTGTTTTCCGAGTTTGGAGCGTTCTATCCAAGTAGAAGCGTAATTGTCTGTGAACATCTAAGGTGTGAAAGATATATTCCGCTCTGTTTGAGTACTTTGGAAAGAAGACTGGGAGTTCTAATGACTGTTGCAGACAAAAAGTAGAACAAACTTTAGGAACAAAGGTTGGATTAGGTCTGAGAGATACTCTATCCTTATGGAAAACCAGATATGGTGGTTTGACGCACAGAGCTTGAAGTTCCGAAACTCTTCTGGCTGATGTGATTGCAACCAAAAAGGCAGTTTTCCAAGAAAGAAATTTCAAGTCACAAGTTGCTGCCGGTTCAAAGGGGGAAGAAGTCAAAGCAGCTAACACCACATTGAGATCCCAAGGAGGAGCGGGGTGAGATATCGGTGGTCGTAGCAGCCCAGCACCTCTCATGAAGGCTTTACGCAACCTGTTGCTCATCAAAGGTGGATTTATGCTCTCATGAAAATTGGAGATAGCAGCCAATTGAACCTTGATGGTAGAGACCGAAGAGCCTTGATTAAACAGAAATGCTAAAAATTTCAGAACCTCTGACACTGGGACAGTTAAGGGATCTAAACCTCGGAGCTGGGCCCAAATAGCAAATCTCTTCCATTTGCTGTTATACTTTTTTTAGTAGAAGTCTTATGGGCCGAGGACAAGATATGAATGACTTCAGGATCTAAGGCATGGTTCCTGACTAGTGTCGGAAGAGGAGGAGCCAAGCTGTTAACCTCAACGAGTGGAGGGACTGATGAAACTGTCCCGACTGACGGGTCAAGAGATCCGGAACATGGTCCAGGAGCCATGGACCGTCCTGAGCATATTTCCGAAGGAAAGGAAACCAGACTTGACGAGGCCAGTATGGGGCAACTAAAATCATCTTGCTCTCCAAGCGAATCGCCTTCTGGATCACCTTGGGAATAAGGGGAACCGGAGGAAAGGCGTATAGTAGGCCTGTGGGTCAGGCTTGGACTAGGGCGTCCTTGGGAATCTCCCCCGGAACTGGGGTGAGGGAGAAAAACTGTCGACATTTCGTGCTGCGAGGAGTTGCGAAAAGGTCACAGCAAGGAGTTCCCCATCTTCTGAAAATCTGAGTTGCCACTCTGTCGTTCAGGGACCACTCGTGAGGGCAAAAAATAGTTCTGCTCAGTTTGTCGGCTATCACATTTGATTTCCCTGGAATGTGAGTTGCTACCAGAGAACGACCGGTCGCAATCGCCCAATTCCATACTCTCATGGCCTCTCTGCAAAGGGGGTAGGATCTGGTCCCTCCCTGCTTGTTCAGGTACCAGACTACTGACATGTTGTCGGACTGAATGGCAATCAAGCCCAGGGGGAGATAATCGTGTAACGCTTGTAAAGCTAGCAGAACCGCCCTCATTTCCAGTATGTTTATGTGAAGGAGACTCTCATCGGCATGCCATCTGCCTTGGACTGACCTGCCCAGGTAATGCCCCCCCACCCCGTCTGGGAGGCGTCCGTAGTCAGTGCGGCCACTGGAGGTGGAGGGACGAAGGGTCGCCCCTGATCCAGGTTGGAGGACAGAAGCCACCAACGAAGGTCCTGCTTGCACGTGTCTGTGATCAGGATGGGGTGACAGAGGGAGATCCTGAAATGACCACTGGACTGACAAGAGCCACTGGAGAATCCTCATGTGTAACCTTGCTAAGGGAACCAGGAGGACGGTGGCCGACATGGAACCTAACAGTTGTAGGACCATCCTGGCTGGGGCTCGGCGTTTGAGAAGCAAGGCCCGAACTTGAGACTGTAATATTTGTATCCTCTCTGTAGGAAGATAGACCCGCATTCGTTTTGAATCTATCTCCGCTCCGATGAACCGTATTCGTTGTGATGGCAGCAACACAGACTTTGCCCAATTGAAGGTGATTCCTAGGGAGTTGCCTAGAGATATTGTGGCTGCTAGGTTCTGTAAAAGTAGATGCCTGGAGGTGGCAGTTAGGAGCCAGTCGTCTAGGTATGGAAACACCTGGAATCCTAGACTTCTCAAGTGAGCAGTCACCACCGCCAAGCATTTGAACACCCTGGGGGCTGTGGTGAGACCAAAGGGCAGTGCACGGAACTGGAAATGACTGTCCCCCAGGCTGAAGCGCAAGTGTCTCCTGGACGCCTGATTATCAGGATGTGATAATAGGTGTCCTTGAGATCTATGGAGCACATCCAAACACCTTTCTCCAGCAGCGGGAGAATGGATTGCAAGGTGACCATCCGAAACTTGGACTTTTTTACTGAACGATTTAGTTTGCTGAGATCCAAAATTGGCCTCCAGTCCCCGGTCTTTTTTGGCACCAAAAAGAATTTTGAGTAAGTCCCTAATCCGGTCTGGTCTGCGGGGACAGGTTGGATGACTCCTTTTTGAAGCAGACTTGAAATTTCGTAGGCTGCTTGATCCCGTTGACTGGGTGGCGGGTCCGGGATTCTTTTGGACGTGGGAGGGGATTGAAAAGGGGGGATGACGTAACCTCCGGCGATAATTCGGAGCACCCATTGGTCCTGAGTGACACTTTCCCAGGCCTTTAGGTGCTTCAAGAAACGACCCCTGACTGGCTCTGGAGTTGCACAGTCGGGGACACCTTCAGGGATGTTGGAAGGTTGAGGAGCCATGAAAGGACTCGCGGTCTCCAGTGTTGCGGGGGCTTCTGCCGCCTCTGGGACGGCATCTTCCAGAAAAATTTCCCCCTCCTCTGCCTCTAGAAGGGGGATCGCCCTGCTGTGAGGAGTAAGCCTTTTGAGACTTACGGAACCACATCTTACCCCCTCTTCTAGCCTTGGGATAAGGCCTGAAGGGAGTGGAAAACCGTGCCCCTACGGCAGTCAAGGTCTTACCCTCTTGTTCACAGCGGGTCAAGGTGTCCTTTACCTTGGGTCCGAACAGAGAAGACCCATCGAAGGGAGCGTCGGCAAAGGAAGACTTGAAGGCTTCCGCAAAGTGACACAGGCGGAGCCAGGCTTGTCTCCGTAGAGCAACACCTGTTCCCGCTCTTACCGCCTTCGGCTGCATACGAAATGAGCCTCATGGACGAGTTTGATAATGATGATAAGGTAGCTAGCTGAGAGCTAATCGTCTGGGCCAACTGCTCAGGTAGGTTACCAGAGAGGGTATCTGAAAGTTCCTTAACCAGATCCCTCTGAAGTCTGGTGAAGTGCGTCAGATAATTCAGAGACCTTAAAGTAAAGGCTGCTGAAGTAAGGGTGCGCTTCCCGTACCGATCCATGCTCCTAGACTCCTTATTAGGAGGATGGACGTAGACGCCTCTGCCACGTCTTGCTGGGTAGCAGATGCCACCACCAGGGCATCTACAGCCACACCTTTGGTGAGAAATTCCTTTTCCGGGGGCGCCGAGAGAAATTTGTTAGGACGAGCTGGCACCGGTTCCACAGAATCTGGATGTTCCCACGCCCTCCGAGAGATCAAATCTAGGAGCTCATCGAAGGGCGGAGACACCCAGGAGGCGGAGGGCTGAGCCCCGAAGGCCTTGAGGAACACCGACTCGTCAGCAGAAGGGGGTTTGGACTGCCAGCCGCCTCGTTGTTTAAGGATTTCCAAGATGTCCGCAAAAGAGACATCATCCGAGGACGACTTGGGGGACCCTTCCGCATCATCAAAATCGGTGTCCGAGGTAAGAGACTCATCGGGGGAGTCGATGTGCTTCCTCTTGCACAGTCTCTTCCTGGGAGGTTCCTCCGAAGACTCTTCGGAGGGACCTTCAGGAAGGAGGGAACCTCCAGTGGGAGTAGCCTCAGGCCTCAGGGCTCCGCTGTCTTGAGACAGGGGGACTACAAACAAACCAGTCTCCGTATCAAGGGAAGGTGATGGTGTGATGGTGGAAGTGGCCAAGGAAGATTTGGCCAATGCACTCCTCATGGCCCTGAAGGCGGGACCCCCAGAATCCTGGGAAGGTCCAACCTCCAAGGCCACAACAGTAGCCGGAGCTCCCGAAGCCGACGCGCCGAGAGGGAGGCTCGGAACCGACAGTATCGGTCCCGAAGCAACCCCCCCGGGGCCGACAGAGGAGGTCCGAGTACCGAACTCCGACCCAAGGGTCGGTGTTGGAGTAATGGTCGGAACCGACCCTACAACCTCCACCGGCTCCACCAGCACCGTCTCCAACGGCGCCGAAGCTGTTGGAGGAGGAATCGAAGCGGCAGGGTGGGAAACCGGCTCCGGAGCCGACTGGGCTGGAGCAGAGACCAACTTTTGGAAGACCGGAGACTGAAACAACCTTTGCAGCACCCTGTCTATATCCGAATCGGACATCCTCGAAGACCGAGAAGAGACAGATCGGGTCCGAGTTGACTTCTCCGCCGGTTCCGAAAAACTGGGGGACTGGCTCTGAATAGTTTCCAGAAGTATCGGCGCCGAGGGAGACTCCACTAGTACAGCAATTTCCCTCGGAGCCGAAGGTGACTTCGGCGCCGAAGTAGAAGAGTCTGAGCGGGTGACCTTCATCGGCTCCGAAAGCAATGGAGCCGATGCAGGTGACCCACCTCTCGATGCTCGAGCACTCGGCTCCGAAGACAGAGGAGTCGAGGCTGGAGGCATCGAGGCAGACCGTTCCGACCTCGGCTCCGAAGTCCGTGGAGCCAACGGAGAAGCCTGCCTTGATTTTTTTGCTACCGGCTCCGACGGGTTGGTCGGAGCCGAAGACGACTTCTTCCTCGAAGGAGAAGGGGAAGAAGATAAAGCCTCTTCAAAAGAAGGGGAAATAAGCCCTTTCAATATCAATTTGTTTTTCCTCTCTTGGAGGACACGAGAAGAAAAAGCGTGGCAAACACTACACGACTCTTGCAGATGTTTAGGGCCTAAGCAATAAACACAAAGCGAGTGGTCATCCGTAATGGACATCTTGTATGCACACTTTGAACACTTTTTAAAGCCCGAAGGCCTATGTTCCTTCGACATGACAAAAAATATCAAAACTCACACAGCAAATTGGGAAAGTAAACGAAACTGTACAGACAGAAGTGCCCAATCCCTCTAAGTTAAACGGGGTGAGCAATAAGAAAAAGCTAGATACCAACAACTCAGACACAATATTAAGAAAAAACACAGCTCTCACTAGAGCGCGAGGGCAAGGTCCCTCTAACTCAAACGGAACCTTGACTGTAAAGAAGAAAAATACAAGGGAAACACCAAAAGAGTAGCTGTAAGAAGAGCTTTTTGAAGATTAACACAAGAAGGTAAAAATAAAGCTCTAAATAGAGCGCGAGGGAAACCCCTCTGTCTTGGGCGGGAACTAGCGCTACCACAAAAGGTTACTACCAAAAACTTTCAAAAACCACACAGAAGTGAACAAATAACCGTTAAAACAGCTTTTGGTTGAAATTTAAGAGAATTCTGACAGGAAATTTGTCAGTAAATAGTACTTAGCTCAGCCAAGTCCGAGAGCACGTCTAATGCTATCAAGTGGCAAATGAGATCTGGGGAAGCAGTGGTGGTGCATCCTGGGATGGGGAATAGCTCAGCCAATAAGAGACTTCGCTCTATAGTATAGCATGCCGAGTTGGAGCCGAGGATCGGCTCCGAACCATCAGTACAGAATGTAGGCGAGATAGGATCACATAACATCCCATTTTTGATAAGGCCAATTGGGCGCAATTAGGATTATCATAGTCTCCAACAAACTTGCTTTCTGTATTAACTCGGGAATCAGGGGAATTGGAGGGAAAGCATAGAGGAGTCCCGGAGGCCAATAATGAACTAGAGCATCCCTTGTGACTCCTCCATGGGAGGGATTAGGGCAAAGTAGTTGCTGCATCTGGCATTGGTGGGTAATGCAAAGAGATCGCAGCAAGGCTGGCCCCATTTTCAGAAATCTCTTCAGCAACTTTCGGATTGAGGGACTGCTCGTGCGGCCATAAAATGGCCCTGCTCAATTTGTCTGCAATCACGTTGGATTTCCCCAGGATGTGCATTGCAATCAGAAAATGGTTGGAGGTCACTGCCCATTGCCAAATCCTTAGAGATTCTTGGACAAAGGGGGTAAGATCTAGTTCCTTGTTGTTTGTTTATATACCAGACTACTGACATGTTGTCTGACTGAATTGTTATCATTCCTGGAAGGAGAATGTCCTGAAATTGTTGCAATGTCAAGAGCACTGCCCTCCTCTCTAGGATGTGCATTTGCAAGTGAGCCTCATGTTCCTGTGCCAGGTGCCTTGAACTGTCTTCTCCACATAATGTCCCCCCCATTCTATCTGGGAAGCGTCCGTGGTCACCATGGCTTGGGGTTGAGAGGGATAAAGGGACAGCCCTGAGATACTGAAGGAGAGTGAATCTACTACTCAAGATCCTTTTCGCAGGAGTTGGTTATGAGGATCTTATGTGACAGTGCTAATTCCAGGATTGACCACTACGTGGAAAGTAACCACTGAAGTATCCTCATATGCTGGCGAGCTAGGGGAATAAGCACATTAGATGCTGCCATCTTCCCCAGAACCTGTAGCACATGTTTTGCAGTGGCTTGAGTTTTTCTGATTAACAGTTTCACATGTAAGTGAAGATTGTGCACTCTGTCTTGAGGGAGTCTTGCTATTAGCATGGCTGCACTTATGTCTACTCCTATAAATATTAAGTTTTGAGATGGCTCTAGAGCAGTTTTGTCATAATTTATGGTAATGCCTACGGTGGAGCAAAGGTGAAGTAGAGGAAGATGCCTGGTCAGAGAGGTAAGACCAGTCGCCCAGATACAGAAACACTCGGAATCCTCAGCATCTCAGGTGAGCTACCACTACCACCATATATTTGGTGAACTCTCTGGGGGTTGTAGTAAGACCAAAGGGCAGGGCTTGAAACTAGAAGTGACTGGCTCCTAGCTGGAAGTACAAGAACCTCCTGGATCGCCTTTCCATTAGAATGTTGTAGTATGCATCCTGAGGGTCTACAGAGCACATCCAATTGTCTTTTTCCAGGAATAGAAGTATTGACTGCAGTGTCACCATCCGGAACTTGGTCTTTTTCACAGATTTGTTTAGCTTGCTGAGATCCAAGATTGGTCTCCAGTCCTGTTTTCTTTGGAATTAAAGAATTTTGAGTAAGTTCTGGATCCTCTCTGGTCTGCAGGGACTTCTTGGATGACTTTTTTGAATTTCTACTGTGCTTGTTCCTTTTAACTGGGTGGAACATCTGGGACTGACTTGTTTATGGGAGTGGGGAAGGAGAAAGGAATCATATAACCCCTGGATTTAATGTCCTGCACCCATCTGTCATTTACATTTTCTCAGGTTTTGAGGTGCAGTGACAATCACCCCCCCCTCCCCCAACTGTCTCCAGAGGTGAGCAGTCGGGCACTCCTTCAGGAGCACTGAAAGGGTCTGCCAAAACAAGATGCTCTGTAGCCCTGATTCTGTGGGTCTTCTCTGCCATGAGGGGAGCATCTTCCATTATTGTTCCTCGGTTTGCCCCTGGGGAACTACCACCTTGTGTGTCCTGGCAAAACCTTTGTGATTTCTTGAATCACATCTTTCCACTGCCCCTCTGACCTTTTGGGAATGGTCTGGTAAGTGTGGAAAAACATACTCCAATGGCAGACAAGGTCTTACCTTCCTGTTCACACCTGGTCAGTGTTTCTTTTACTTTAGGACCAAAGACAGATAAGCCATCAAAGGGGGCACTGACAAAGGAAGACTTGAAGGGCTCCGCAAAATCACAAAGGTGCATCCTGGCCTGTCTCCTGATAGTGATCCCTGAACATGCTGCCCTACTCAACCATCTGCTGCATATGAAATGAGTCTCGTGGACGACTTGACAACTGAACTGCAGGTAGTGAACTGTGCGTTGACCTTATCTGCTGCTGCATCAGCTACAGAGTCGATTCCTCTGAA
The DNA here is from genome assembly GCF_019279795.1 of Protopterus annectens. Classification (NCBI taxonomy): domain Eukaryota; kingdom Metazoa; phylum Chordata; order Ceratodontiformes; family Protopteridae; genus Protopterus; species Protopterus annectens. The sequence continues at coordinate 1,041,671,411 of NC_056732.1, forward strand.
GTCTGGTGAAATGAGTAAGGTAGTTCAGCGACTGCAAGGAGGATGGACAGAGGAACTGGTCTCAGAGAGTTCCTTTTTCGTGGGCCCTGCCACAACCATGCCATCAACTGTTACACCTCTGGTTAGGAAAGCCTGATCCTTAAGAGCTGCAATATATTTGTTTGGCCTCCTAGGAGTGCATTCTATGGAATCTGGTGTCTCCTAAGAGGTTGAAGGGTGAGATCCGAAGGCCTTCAGGTATACTGACTCCCCGGCCGAAGGGGAGGAGGACTGCCAGTCACCTCTCTGTTTTTAAATTTCTAGGATGTCTACAAAAGAGATGTCCTCAGGAGGTGGCCATGGGGACCCTTCTACTTCATCGAGGTTGGTATCGAAGTGACAGACTCCTCTGGGGAGTCTAGATGCTTCCTCTTGCATGTTCTCTTCCAAGTGACTTCCTCAGAGGGGTACTCTGGGAAAGTTTTGGAAGGGAGGGTCCCCTGAGGAACATCCCGAGATCTGGGATCCCTGCGGTCCTGTGGATGGGAGACAGCAGGCAAAGACACCTGCACTGACGAGGGAAGAAGATCATAGTAGGACTGTGCCAGAGACTGGGGAGTAGTCATCACCCTCCTCATGACTTCAAAGGCAGTCCTCTACCGTTCCGAAGAACTCCCTGGACCCAACAAACAAGATGTCCGGGCCAAAGGAATCTGCGAAGCAGAAGACAGAGGCTCCAAAGCTGAGGTAGGAGCCAAACCTATCCATGCAGAGGCCCCTAGAGGCAAGTCAGATCTGAGGAGATCCAAGTCGGCTTAGAGGACCCGACTGGTGAGTGTCGGCTCCCAGAGGTCTCCTGTTCCGAATGGATGGTGATGCTCGGAGGAGATACTGGATCCGTGGAGCCAAAGGGTCCCTGGATATCGGAGTCGTCAGACTCAAAAACTGAAGGACGGATCAGAGGAGGAGCAGGCTCTAAAGGGGAAGATTGTGCCTGATCCAAATCCTTTGGGCACACATCCAAAAGTAACTTGGCCAAGGCAGGTGTCTTTAGAAGCCTCTGCACCACCCTATCCACATCTTCATCTAAGAGACTCCTAGTTGACCTGGTAGACAGTGTCAGTGATCTGGATCTGGTCAAGAATTGCAAAGGGAGCTGAGAAGTAATCGGCTCCAAAGATGGAGATCGGTTCCAGTACTGAAATTCAGTTGGCAAAGGGTCTTTCGGAGCCGATGAGTCCATAGTAGCAAACTTTGGAGCCGGGGGTTCTTTCTGCTCAGATAAAGTCTTTGATCCAGAGGTTCCTGCCTGCTCCAAAGGGTCAGTCAGAGCAGATAATTTTGGCTGTTTTAGTTTTGGCTCTGAAGAAGATTTCAGAACCGGAGAATGACATTTTCCCGCTTTCTTGGACTTATCTGATTTCAGAGAGGAGGAAGCAGGGGAAACAGCCTCAGAAAATGAGGTTTTCAATAACCCCTTCAAGATCAGTTTATTCCGGTGTTCCACAAAACTCCTGCAGGTGAAGGGGCCCCAAACAGTACACACAAAGTGTGTGAGTCACCGAGGAGCATCATCTTACTACACTTTTCATATTTTTTTAAAACCTAGAGGCTTGTCTTCCTTCTGAGATATATTTGAGACTTACAGCCACAAACAATTAACCCAACAATACAGCTACAAACCAAACAGAGAGGAAAGGAAGATTTTTTTTTAAAAATTCAGAAAAATAAAAAAGAGGGGGTGGGTGGGGGGAGTCTTCTAACTTAAACCGACTCTGGTTAGATGCCATCCAACTATAACGGACGCTAACCAGAAATAGAGAAGAAATTACTAACAAACACTAACTAGTTAAACAGCTAATTAAGAGATTAAAAGAAGGGAAAGGGAAAGAAGCACCGCTAACTTAAGTCCTCTAACTCAAGCGTATGCTAATGGAAAGGGGAAACTGACAGAGAAAAGGTTACACTAACCTAGGGAAGGAGATACACAAGACAAAGGAAAAAAATTGTAACTGTAAAAAACAAAAATAATATTAACTAAAGGGATTAAGATAGTAAATATAACAGAAAAAACGTAGCCCAGAGGTTGCTGAAAGATCCTTCTCGTAGCATGGGAAATGAGATTTAGGGAAGTTGGTGAACTGCATTATGGGTAGGGAAGTATGCCTACGAGCTTTGCTGAAGACCTCATGCTTTTGGAAAGACCGAGACAGATCCAACACATCGGATCCGACCCCATCACTGAGAATAAAGATGAGACTGACAGCAACACATCTCTAATTTAGATGGTGCCAACCTGTTGAGGAATAGTGGGTACAGTCTCACCTAACTGCACTGACAGGCGAGTAAAAGTCCACTCAATCATCTCAAAGCCACAATCATCTCAAAGCCATAGGTGTCAATTTGAAAGGGGGTAGGAGAGAGGGAGTTTGAACGGGACAAAAATCAGACATGGATCTAACATTATGTAAGTACACAACTTCCATATCCAGTGTTGTTTATTGCATCTGTTTCAAATGTATTAGACAGAATCCCAAGCTGTCAAACTGGGTGGTATCAAGGAAGGACATTCTTGAGTATGGTGGAACCAAAGGAGGAACATAACCTGGACTGCGTGTCCAACTTAAAGTAAGACACACAGATGTGTACCACAGCCCAAGTGGCAGCAGCACAAATGTCATCAATGGATAGTCCTCTGTGAAAGGCTGTCGAAGTAGTAAATGCCCTACTTGAGTGAACTTTTAGTTTACCTGATATAGGTAACTTCTTATTACAAACAAAAGACACACAATCCGACAACCATCAGGACTAAGTAAAATTAGTGTTAGCCTTCCCCATCTTTGCTTTAAAAAATGAAATGAACAACTGAATGGCTCTTCTGAATTTTTTTTTTAATTCTATGAATATAGAACCTTAGTTACCTGTGGACATCTAAAATATGCTATAAATATTCTCCTCTGCATATCTGAGGAAAAACACAGGCAAGTTAATAGATTGGTTTAGATTTACTTCGGATACCAACTTAATACTAGATATGGAGGCTTGCATGAAAGAGCCTGTAACTCCGAGATTCATCTCGCTATTGTCACTGCCACTAGAAAAATTGTTTTGCAGGTAAGAAATTTGATATCTGCTGTGGATGTGGATTCAAATGGGGACTGTGTCAGAGCTTGCAGCATAATGGTGATGTCCCATGAAGATGCTTGGTCTTTAATGGAAGGTCTTGGCAACAAAATAACTTTTAAGAAAGTTTGGAAATTGTCAGCAGATATATTGGAATGTCTGTGTCCAACATGAAAATTTGAAATTACCAGCAGCTGTACCTTGATGGTGGCAAAGTGGAACCTTTACTAAACAGATCCAATAAAAATTCTAGTAAGGGTGAACAGATACTGAAAGATAGTCTAAGCCTTTAGAGAAGACCCAAATAGAAAATCTCTTCCATTTACTCTGGTTAGTTTTACTAGTCAACTATTTAAGAAAAGCAGCAAGAACATTAACTACTGCAGGGGAAAGCCTGGCTTCTTTGGCTATGCTTAACATTGCATGAACCACATGGTTAATTTCATGGACTTCTGGAGGGGGCAGTCTGGATGGATGGATGGATGGATGGATGGATGGGTCATTAGGTATGGATAATGATCCAACATCCAAGGGGGGTATACAAGTAGAGGTCATAGGTAAAGGGAATTCATGTCTGTCTGGTTTGGATAATGATCCAAAATCCAAGGGGGATATAAAAGTAGAAGTCATAAGTAGGGGATCCATGTCTGTCTGGTCCAAAAGCTGGCAATGAGGATGACCCTGGCCATGCAAAGTCTTGCTTTCTGTATGAATTTGTTCACTGGATTAAAGGAGGGAAAGCCTGTAGAGGGCCAGGTGTGGACCACAGCACCCCTCAGTGACTGTCCATGTGAAGGGATCAGGGCAAAAGATCTGCTGCATTTGTTATTTAGTCCCCCCCAATCAATTTCTCAATCAAATCAAATAATGGTACCATCATAACCCCAGACTCTACCACCAAATTATTAGGAGTCTTAATTGACAAGAACCTTTCATTTGACAATCATATAAATAACATTATAAAAATTGTAAACAGAAAATTGGGCTCCCTATATAGAATAAAATAAGAAGTTATGTACCTACCATAACGTTCCATGTTAGTTGTCTTCTCTCGCCTTCTTTCTTGCTTGATGGGTTCGGAGCCGATCCTCGGCTCCGACTCGGCACTTGCTAAGCTCGAGAGTCACTTTTACCAGCTCGAGGCAGCCCCATATCCCATGATGCAAGGCGGTAAGTACCCAGATCTCGTTTGCCGCTTCGCTGATGAGGTCCTCCTTTTACCAGCTCCTGGTAAGTGAATTGTTACTTTACTATTTTAGCCCCTTTTTACAAAAAACCTTAAAATTATTAGTTTTAACTTAGTTTTAATCCCTTTCTGACAGAAAATTCCCCTGTCTCCTCATAACCTTTAGTCAGACTTTCACCCACCCCATCCCCCCCCCCTGTTAGGGTGTGTGTGTGTGTCTGTTATTGAAACCTTTTGGTATATTTAATTTAGTCAGACTTTCACCCACCCCATCCCCCCCCCCCCCCCCGTTAGGGTGTGTGTGTGTGTCTGTTATTGAAACCTTTTGGTATATTTAATTTAATTTCTTGGACTGGTGTTGTGTGTGTGTGTTTTATCACCATGTCTAAAGAAAGGGTCTCAGGCTTTAAGAAGTGTGAAGCATACGAAATAACACAAACCAAATAAACACAAAAAGACCACGGTCACCTTGCTCCAGCTGGCAAAAAATAAATTGCTTTAAGAACTTCCGTAAACCAAGTAAGCAGGCCAAGGAAAGGCAATAGTTTAAAATTCTTAGCAGTTTTAATTACTTAGGCGTTTTAGCCTTGCACACTGGCTTGGCTTCATCAGAAAAACAATTACAAAGTTTAAGTCAAGCAAGTAGGGGAGGAGTGATGTCATACCACATTTAAAATATATATATATTTTTAAATGTGGTTATGACATCACTTCCTACCCTACTTAAGCTTGACTTAAACTTTGTAATTGTTTCTCTGATGAAGCCAAGCCAGTGTGCAAGGCTAAAACGCTCTAAGTAATTAAACTGCTAAGAATTAAACTATTGCCTTTCCTGGCTCGTTGCTACTTGGTTTACGGAAGTTCTTAAAGCAATTTATTTTGCCAGCTGGAGCAAGGTGACCGTGGTCTTTTTGTGTTTATTTAAGAAGTGTGACTCGTGCTGTCAGAAGATGTCTCTGACAGACGGTCACACACTTCTTGCCTTTACTGCCTGGGGCCTCTTCACCTGCAGGACTCCTGTGCTATATGTCATTCTTTTAGCCAGAGAGTCCTGCAGGAAAGAAGAAATAAATTGATTTTGAGGGGCGTTCTTAAGCCGGAGGGCTCTCCGGCTAAGTCGGCCCCATCTAAGACTTCTAAGTCTTCCAAGGCCCAGGCTTCTGTGTCCAAGCCTGTGGCCTCGGCTCCGACTCATTCAGAGTCGAGATCGGCTCCGGCTGGAGCCGATTCTGGGTTACCTAAACCTTCGGCACCGGTGGCTATCGGTGCCGACTCTGGTTCGACCACTTCGGTGTCGGCTCCGATCGGTTCCGACCACCATGTGGCCCAGGCATCGGCACCCTTACATTTATGGCCGTATTGGCTCCGGCTGGAGCCGATGCATCGAAGCTACCTGTCGGTGCCGATAAGTTGTCGGCTCCGACAGTTTCAGTGGTTTCATCGGCTCCGATGGTTCCTTCGAGGAAGAGGTCTAGGTCCCCTTCCTTGGAGCCGATACTTCGGCTCGCCCCTCCCCTCGGAGCGGAGCCATCGGAGCCGATCTTCAAGGTCATCCAGGCTTTCTGACCATGATTTGGAGAGAGTGGTCAGTAGATTACTAAAGTCACAGGCACTGGCCCAAATGCTACATAGTCCGTCTCAGCAGACGACTATTAGTCCACACCCCATTGCAGTTCCTCCTTCGACTCTACCTCAGAGTTTGGAGTTGGAGTCTTCGGGAATAGTTTCTGCTATGGCTGAGGGACAGATACCCGCTTCAGCTCCTTCAGCCTCTACTCTTATCTCCTCTTGAGACCTTCCTTAGAGGGATTCGGTGGCCGGGCTTCCCTGGTCTCCTCCAAAGGGGTGAGTGGCATCGGACCCTTGTCCGAGCCCGCTCTTCCCCTTGGAGCCTCGGCCTGGTGAGCTCGGCTCCGACATCTGCCTCGGAGCCCTCCTTTCGTGGGTCCTGGAGTTCCTAGTTCTTGGAGCGGGTTCTCTCGGACCTTCCTGGGAGGGGCCGAGGTGATGAAGTGTGCTGGCCACTGGTCTCAGCCAGCAGTCTGTTCCCTTAGCTCCTCCCTCTATGCTGCCTGTTGACATCTCTGCCACTTCTCTTGCTCCAGGACCCAGAGATCCTCCGCCTCAGATTTCCCCACTGGGAATATCCCCCTCTTCCGAGGATTCTCCTGATTTGTCGGGGGATCCTCCGCGGAAGAGGACATGTAAGAGGAAACACGTAGACTCCCCCGAGTCTATCACTTCAGATACTGACTTAGATGAGTCAGAGGGATCCCCAAGATCCCCCTCTGAGGATGTCTCCTTCTCAGACATCCTAGAACTCCTTAGACAGAGGGGAAACTGGCCCACAAATAATCCCTCTGAGGATGAGTCAGTATACCTGGAGGCGTTTGGATCTCGGCCCTCCACCTCCTGGGTGTCTCCGCCTTTCGACCTCCTTATGCAGGTTATTGCTCGAAAGGCGTGGGCTGCTCCTGACTCTGTAGAGCCTGTCCCTAGGAGGCCTTCTAAATTTATTACTGCCCCGTCGGACAAGCAATTCCTTACAAAAGGTGTCCCCGCTGATGCCATGGTGGTGGCGGCTGCCACCAAGAAGGAACTTGCAGATCCTTCCGTACCTGTCCATCCTCCTAATAAGGACTCTAGGACCATGGATAGATATGGTAAGCGGATGTTTTCGGATCGGCTCCGAACCCATCAAGCAAGAATGAAGGCGAGATTGACAACTTAACATTTAGAAGTTATGTACCTACCATAACGTTCCATGTTAGTTGTCTTCTCGCCTTCTTTCTTGCTGGATGGGTTCGGAGCCGAACCTTGGACGTTTTCTTGGAAGACACTCTTTTTAGTAGCTATCACCTCAGCTAGAAGAGTCTCTGAACTTCATGCTCTGTGTAGTCGACCCCCTTATCTAGTTTTTCATAAAGACAGGGTTTCCTTGCGTACTAACCAGTCTTTTTTGCCCAAAGTAGCTTCATTGGCAAATTTGAATCAAACCATTGAGCTTCCTGTGTTCTTCCCAAATTATTCTAATAATAATTCATCGCCAGCTTAGGTACTATCTAGACAGGACCAAACAATTCAGGAAATCTGACCAACTGTTTGTTTCTTATGCAGAAGGTAGAATGGGCCTCCCAGTCTCTGAAGTATCTCTCTCTAGATGGCTTACTTCGTTGATTACCCTAGTGTATGAAATAAGACCTCAACGGTTGCCATCCAAACCCAGGGCTCATTAAACTAGAGCTTTAGCCACCTCAGTAGCTTTCCAAGATAGGCTGCCTATTGATTCGATTTGTTCTGCAGCTACTTGGGCTTCTCCCCATACCTTCATTTTTCATTATAAGTTGGATCTGGCCTCTAGAGACCGGGCCAACTTTGGTTCCACTGTGCTCAAGAGTCTGTTCCGAAAGGCCACCCGGGACAAGGTCCCATCCAGCAAGAATGAAGGCGAGATTGACAACTTAACATTTAGAAGTTATGTACCTACCATAACGCTCCATGTTAGTTGTCTTCTTCTCGCCTTCTTTAGGGCCCCACCCTCCTTCCCCCTAGCCAGGACAGACCTAGAAGAGTTTCTTTGTTCCTTATGGAATTTTATTGCTGGTATTAGCTTTCAAACGAGATCTGAGGAAGTTACCGCCTAGCATTGTGGGATATAGGGGAGCCTCGAGCCGGTGAAACTAGCTCTCGAGCTTTTAGAGTGGCCGAGTCGGAGCCAAGGTTTGGCTCCGAACCCATCCAGCAAGAATGAAGGCGAGATTGACAACTTAACATCACTTCTTAACACCAACAGCCAGAACTACAATTGCCCACTCCCATCTAATCTCCACTCTTCTCTATGCTCCCCCTATATATACTAACCTAAAGAAAAAGAATCTCACTAAACTAATTCCTATAACAATATTACCAAGTTTGCCACTGGGAACCCATTTAGAACGCACCACTGTCTGAACCTAAAGCAGTTTGACTGGCTTGAACTAAAAAACTTACTGATACTTTCTCAACTTACCATTGTTCATAGGATATTCTACCAACCTAACACCACACTGATACTCTCTGACCTTATTACCCCCTATGCTAACCTCAATTCCTTACGCTCTTCTACTAAACTACTAGCTAGAACTACTAAGTCTAATAACTTAGCAGGCGACTCCTTGTTTTCTAAAACAGCTGGAAAATATTGGAACATGTTGCCATCAGATCTAACGGTACTTCCTTCCTTCCCACTCTAAGCAAAGGCTGAAGCAACATCTTAAAACACACTGGTTATGCCTTTGTTGTTACCCTGAATAAATGTCTGCATTCTCTTTTGTCATTTTGGCTATCCTGTCTCCCCTCACCTTTTTTTAACACTACCTACCCCTGGGTAGCAGAAACTGTTTTAAATTATTGTTGTAAATATGATATGAAATAACTGTTAACATACTGTAAACAACCTCATATATTTCATTGTAAGAGTACCTAATCTCCTTTTCAAAGTTTTTTTTTTTTATATATATATATTTCTGTAAATATTTCTTTTTTTTTTTTTCCGAATATGGTGTTTATGTATATAGTATGACCTTGTGAAGTACAGTTGTGTACCTACCATAAATGTAGATGTTTGAGTGTATTCAATGTTGCAGTCATTACACTTGGGGTTATCCTGCTGGCAGGCTACCCGGAGTCGGCCTGAATTCCAAAGTCCTGGTCCGGCGTCGGTTGCCGTTGCCTCTTCCCTGACGGCAGTGCGTCAGGGGTATAAAAGATGCAGCCGATGCCATTTTCTTCAGTTTTTCTTGCCCCAGATGTCAGGTGCCCCCAAAAGGGTAGACTAAAAAACATTGCTTATAAAAGCACGCACTAAAATAAATAATACCTTCATCTACAAGCAAATACACCACATAGACTGCATAGGATAGAGAAGTACAGATAAGTCCCAGCAAAGAAAGGGGGATGGTGGGTGGGTAACCTGGACTGCAACAGTGAATACACTCGAACATCTACATTTAAGGTAGGTACACAACTGTACTATGTTGATCGTGTTTCACTGTTGCAATCATTACACTTGCATTGAATCCCAAAGCTGAGGTTGGGCGGCTGGGTCTAAATAGAATTAGGAGTGGCTATAAGGCCCTGAAGAACTGCAGTGGCAAAGCCTGCTCTGGATTTAGAGTAAAGTAGTAAGTGGTAATGCTTAGTAAAATTGTGCACTGAAGTCCAAGTTGCAGCCTCCAAAATATCCTTGGTTGGTACTCCTCTGAGGATGGCAGCTACCCTGGTAGAATGTGGTCTAATGCCCTTAGGCACTGATTTACCATGTTGTGAATAGCAGAAACGAATGTAGTGTCCTATCCATTTTGAAATAGTCTGCTTTGAGATAGCCTTTCCTTGTGATCCTGCAGCATATGCCACTAAAAGTTGCTCAGTCTTTCTGAAAGCTTTAGTTTTGTCCAAGTAGAAGCGTAGCTGTCTGTGTATGTCCAAAGAATGCAGAAGTCTCTCCCCTTTATTCTGTGGGTTTCGGTAAAAAGTAGGCAAATGAATGGTTTGGTTAAGAGCCACACTGGACACTACACCTTAGGCATAAATTTTGGGTTTGTCCTTATAAAATCCCTGTCTGGATAGAAGATAATAAAAGGTTCCACAGCCATCAATGCCTGTAACTCTGAGACTTTTCTTGCTGAAATTATTGCTAGGAGCAGAGCTGTTTTCCATGATAAGAATTTTATCTCAGCTGTATTGGCTGGCTCAAAAGGAGGCAGTGTGAGTTTGTCCAAGACAAAATTGAGGTCCCATGCAGGTACTGGTGCTCTCCTTGGAGGTCTTCTGTTTTTGGCCCCCCTGAGGAACTGCCTGAGCAATGGATGTGAAAAAATAGGTGGGTCTGCATTGTAATGAGCTGAAATGGCAGAGGCGTGGATCTTAATTGATGAGAAGAATAGGCCTTTGTCCAGCATCTCAGTTAGATATTGTAAAATCTGAGGAATATTTGGAACAAGCGTGTCAATTTCTTGTGCCTGGTTCCAAGCGCAGAATCTCTTCCATTTTTCTGCATAGGATTTTCTGGTGCTGGGCCTCCTGGCCTCCAAAATAACATCCATATCCGCTTTAGAGAGAGGTGCATTCTGAATGGTGACACTATCCGCCATGCAGCTAGATTTAGGGTTCTGAGTTGGCTGTGCAGGATCTGATTGTTTTGTTAGGTCAGTAAATGAGGAATTTGAGGCAATGTCCAGGCTGGGCCTTGGGACAAGCTCCTTAGGATTGGGTGCCAGTGTTGGTTTGGCCAATCTGGGGCAATCAGTATCATTTGTGGCTTCTCTTGTCTGACCTTTAGGAGTACCTTGGGGAGGACAGGCAGTGGAGGAGAGGCATATACTGTACGGTTGTTCCAGCTGAATGACAAAGCACCCACTTTCCATGCTTGTTTGTGATAAGTCCTTGTGCAGAATGTCTGAAGCTGGCAGTTGTGAGGAGAGGCAAAAAAGATCCATGTCTGGGCAACCCCATTTCCTTGTCATCATGCTGAAGATTTGTGGATCTAGTTTCCACTCATGAGGATCCATGAGGTTTCTGCTTAGTTCGTCTGCCAGAGCATTTGTTTTTCCTGGCAGGAATTGTGCTTGCAGGTGTACTTTTTAGGTCAATGCTGTGTTCCACAAAATCATGGCTTGTCTGCAGAGGGGGTAGGAATATGTGCCGCCCTGCTTGTTTATGTACCACATGACTGTGGTGTTGTCTGTCTTTATCAGCAGCTGTCCTGGATGAAGTAGGTCCTTGAAGGCTGTCAGGACATTTTGTACAACTAGCATCTCTTTTTGATTGATGTGAAGATGCCTTTGGCTTGGGGGCCATGTGCCCTGAATACATTTTCCTACCATGTGGGCCCCCCAGACATAATCTGATGCATCTGTTGTTAGTGTTTGCCTGGCTGTGGGTAAAGTGAATAGCTGTCCCTTGTTGTGGTGACAGGCCTGTGCCCACCATCGTAACTCCTGCTGCAGGCAGGGAATGAGTGAAATTAATGATTCCAGGCTGTGCCAATGTTGAGTCCAAACACTTTTTAGATAGCACTGAAGTTTCCTCATATGCAGTCTTGCATATGGAATTAGCAGAATGCAGGAGGCCATGTAACCCAGAGCCTGCAGATTTTTTCTTGCAGATAACTGGGTCTTTGTTGCCATGCTTTTGAATTAAGAAGTCAGTTGCCTTTGTCTGGCGTGAGATAAGCCATCTGGACAGTTGTATTTAAGCTTGCACCCAGGAATATTATCTCTTGAGAGGATACTAGTTTTGATTTATTTTCGTTTACTGTGTACCCTAGGCAAATTAGTAATCTTTTTACAAACGCCAGATGCTTTAGTAGAATGTCTTTGGTCTCTGCATGAATAAGGCAGTCATCCAAGTAGGGATATATTTGAATTCCTCTTTGTCTGCAAAATGCAATTACTGGTGCCAGGCATTTTGTGAAGACCCTGGGCGCAGTGGATAAGCCAAAGGGCAGTACAGAGAATTGCTAGTGCATTGAGCCAGCTATGAATCCGAGGTATCTTCTGCAAGATTGTCTGATTGGGACATGCAGGTATGCCTCTTTGAGGTCCAAAGTTACAAGCCAAGCCTTCTTGCCCAGCATGGGCAGAAGCAGCTGCAGAGTCAGCATTTTGAATTTCGGAACATCCAGAAAAGTATTTAGAATAGACAGGTCCAGAATTGGTCTCCATGCTTTGGCCTTTCTTGGTACTAAGAAAAGTCTTGAATAAAATCCTTGTCCCTGTTCTTGTTGTGGCACTGGCTGAATAGCCCTCATGTCCATGAGAGATGAAATTTGTTTTTGTGCCTCTGCCCATTGATTGTGTGTGGCAGGTCTGGCATACCTTTTGCCTTTGGAAGGGTGTGAAAATGGAACCTGTAGCCCTGAGAGACTATATTTAAGACCCATTTGCCCTGAGAGACTATATTTAAGACCCATTTGTCCTGGGTGATCATGTGCCAATTTTGTGAAAAAAATGCTAGGGTGCTGCCAAAAGATAAATGCTTGGCATTGACAGAGGGAAGTCATTGGGACTGTTTCCTATATGGCTGTGATTTGTCATCTCCGCTTTTGGAGGCAGAAGCACCCCATCGTTTGGGCCTGTATGAGCCCTGGGGCTGTTGTCTGCCTCTAGGGCATCTGTATCTGCTTCTTTGTGGCCTGTCTGACACGAGAAAGGACCAATTCTTAGAAGGCCAGTTTCTGCTAAATCCGGGTGGCTGTACCTGTAAGAAATTCTTTTCTGTCTGCATAGATTTAGCTTTATCCTCCATTTTCTTCAACACCTCTTCTGCCTTAACACCAAACAAAGTATCATGCTGTAACGGAGCATCCAATCAACATGATCAGGCAGAGTCTGTTCCTTTAACCAAGCATGCCTCCTAATGACAGAACCTGTTACGGCGGCCCTGCAAGAGGCCTCCAGTGAATCATAACCACATTGCAAAGTATGTTTTCCCACTTGTTCAGCTGCATGCAATAAATCCTGCAATTAAATCCTGCAATTCCTTGTTTTCAGAACATTCAGAATTTGTCAACATTTTCTGTTTTAACAGAGACATTAAGTATTGCTGATATTTAAGCATATGAAACTGACAATTTAAAGCCCTTACAGCCTAGGTAGCAGAAGTGTAAACTTTTTTCCCCCATCTGTCCAGTGCCCTAGAATCTCTATCTGAGGGGACAGGGTTTTTTGCAGTAGCAGCCTTGACCCCTTCGGGACCCTGAGAAATAGTTTCTGGATCAGCAGCAGAGTTTTTATATAGAAATTTATGAGAATCTGGAACCTTGTAGTATCTGTCTGGCTTAACAGGTGCAGGAGGTAGAGTCGGGAGACACGCCGGACTCTGAAAATACATCATCTACAATGTCTAGAACAGGTGGAATAGCAAGAGGTCTGTGCTGAGGCAGTAAAAGAAAGTCTCTGAGCCTTTTCTTACAATCGGAGTAATCTTGGCTCTCCCAGTGGAAATGCTCCCTCATGGTATGCAGGATTTCACCAAAGGAGTAATCCTCAGGAGGAGAAGCTGAAGGAATAGACTCTTCAGCATCAGAATCTTCATAGAGAGGAATAGAGTATCCCTGTTCTGGAAACCTGATCAGAGGAATCGTAGTCAGTGTCTTGCCTAGGCCTCTTATCAAGAGTGGAATGGGACCCCCTGATCAAAGTAATTAGGTCTTCGGCCATTTTGAGCATCTGTTTCTTAGGCATGGAAGTCTGTCCTGGAGAATGCTGTACTTGTTTCCTTGTCTTTAAAACTGTTTTAGTCTGTCTTGGATGCTGAAGTTGGCTTGATATAAAGCTGTGCAGGTCTGAAAACACCCTCAATAGCCAATGCCTGCTCAGCGGCTCCGGACCCATCTGATGGATTAGTTTCTGAAGGCCCAATACCTTGAGTATCCAGAGGCTTAGTTGTCTCCACGTGAGAGTCATAGATGGCCTGTGGCTCTGAGGTAGCGGGTATCAGGGGCTGCGAAAGCGCCTCACTGAGTACCGGCGAACCGGCAACTGGCCTAGAAGAGGCTTTGTCGTCGGTTTTGGACCTTGGATGCCTATCCTTTTCTTTTTCCTTGCGCTTTTTATGAACTCCAGTTGTCGGCTGTTCAGACGGCATTATGTAGTTAAACCTTCGGCCAAAGTAATGAAAAGCAAAATCGTACTGGTGCTTAATAGTGCGTTGGTTAAATCTAGCACAAAACTGACAGCTAGCAACGTTGTGGTCAGGGCCTAGGCAAGGAATACAGTAAGAATGAAAATCCTTATGAGGTATTTGCTTCCCACAAGAAATACAATTGTTAACTTTTTCTGACATCGGTCTGGAGCAAAAAAAAAAGTTTTCCTAATGGGGTACTTAGCTTTATAGAAGACTTCGGATCTGAAATTCAATTTCGAAAATCTCAGGAGTCGGCCGACCGGCACTTGAGAACTGCTTTTGCTTCGGGCACCGAGCGGCAAGAAAGACTGAAGAAAATGGCGTCGGCTGCATCTTTTATATCCCTGGTGCATTGATGTCAGGGAAGAAGCGACAGCAACCGACGCCGGACCAGGACTTTGGAATTCAGGCAGACTGCGGGTAGCCTGCCAGCAGGATAACCCTAAGTGTAATGACTGCAACAGTGAAACACGATGAACATCTTCTGTTCTCTCATTTATTTTTTGTCTTACATGTCTTACATTTTTACTTTTTTCCCTTACAAGTGTGCATTATAATTTTTTTTTTTTAAATGTTACTGCGGAGCTTTTCTGCCCGGGCCTCTGCTGAAAATGGAAAGATATCCAGTTGGACTAGCCCGGTTAACAAATGTAAAATAAAATAAATAAATAAAATAAGATGCAAAAAGGTCACACCAAGGTTGGCCCCAGCGACTGAATATTAAATGTGTCACCGTAGGACTTTGGGACCAATCATGAGGCATCAGGATCGTTTTACTCAATTTGTCTGCTAGTACACAGGACAACCCCAGATGTGCCATTGCTATTAGAAGTGTGGTGAAGACATCACCCATTGCCAAACTCTCATAGCCTCTTGACATAGAGGAGAAGAACGTATTGCCCCTTGCTGATGTATCATACCACTGCTATATTGTCCGTATGTATGGAAATCTCACTACAGGAGAGGAGATCCTGAAATGTCTGCAATGCTAGGAGGAATGCCTTCAACTTCAAGACACTGATGTGAAGACTGACCTTTAGTGATGACCATGTACCGTGGACCACTCTCCCTTCAAAGGGTCCCCACCCTAGAAGGGAAGCGTCTGTGATTGCAATTCGTGATTCTGACTGGAAAGAGCAACCCTGGGTTACAGTCAGGAACATTTAACCACCAAGCGGTGTGTTTGTAGACGTGAGTAATTCCGATCTTTGAGTGTAAAGAGTGAATGAATTGAGACCACTGTACTGCTAAAGGCCACTGCAGTACTCTCAAGTAGTACCTGGCTAGAGGGACCATTAAAATTGCAGACACCATGAGTCCTAAGAGACAAAGGATTTACCTTGCTTGTGGTGATGGGGGATATAGTATTTGTAAAATTGTGAGGTTAAGTGACAGAACTTTAGACTGGGGAAGACTGACTAAATACAGGTTGGCATGTAGGTGGCATCCTGTAAAGTCTATGTTTTGTGTTGGAGTCAGTCAATATTTTGGTAGATTTACAATTGTTCCCAAGTAGAGTAAAAACTGGAGTGCCTGGTCTAGGTGTCATAGCAGTAAATTCTTGGAGGTAGCAGTTAGGAGCTGATCATCGAGGTATGGGAAGACTTGGATCCCCAGCACATGCAGGTGCACTGCTACCACTGACATGATCTTGGTGAACACCCTGGGAGCTCTGTTAAGACTGAATGGCAGTACCTGGAATTGGTCAGCTCCCATCCAGAAGTGGAAATATCTCCTGGAGTGCTTTGCTGTTTTTAAAAGATAGTATGTGCCCAGCAGATCTATGGAGCATATTCAATCGTCCTTCCTCAGGAGAGGTAAAATGGACTGAACTGTGACCATCCAGAATTTTAATTGGTTTAGGTGACTGAGATCCAAAATAGGACTGAGGACTCCCGCTTTCTTTGATACTAAAAAGAATCCTGAATAGACTCTGCAGTCTAACTGTTTGTGGATGATTAGCTAGATGACTTTTTTTTCTAGCAGCTTTAAAATTTCTATGGCTGCTAAGTCACAACAACTGGATGGAATGTCATGGACTCTTTTCTTTTTCTGAGGTGAAAGGGAAAAGGGAATTAAACAGCCTCTGGATATTATCTTAGCAACCAGGAATATGTCATTATTCTGTGCCATGCTCGAGGATGCAAGGACAGGCGCTCCTGACCGTCTCCTGAGTGCAGCAGATGGGCAACAATTCAGGGGTGCTGATACGTTTTCTCAGTAAAAGGACAGAAAAATCCCTGGTTATGTGGTCCGCCTCTGCCTCTAGGTGCATCCATTAACAGTGACTCCCCACCTCTGCTATGGGAAGGTCCATCACATTGGGAGTCAGGGTGGGAACCCTGATTTGTGGAACGACATCTGCCCTAATCTCTGGTTCCTAGAAAAAGACCTGCAGAGTAGAGAAGCAGACTCTCACTGCAGAGAGAGTCCTACCATCCTGCTGACTCCTGGTGAGTGTGTCTTTTATCTTGGGGCCAAACAAGCTTGACATAAAGGGCATTTGCAAAGGTTGACTTAAAGCCTTCCACAAAGTTACAAAGACTATTAGGCATGGCAGTGCATGGTAATGCCAGTGCCTGCTGGTCTGGCCATGTCATCTGCTGCATTAGAGAGTAAGCACATGGCCACATTCAAGGAGGATTGCAGTGTGGAAAGCTGGGAGTCCACTATTTTTCGAAAGTCTGCGGGCAATATCCCCAAGATGGACTTAGCAATCTCTTTGGTGAAGTGTCTCTGGAATATGGTTAAATGAGCCAAATAATCTTTCCATCACCCTAGATTCTCTTTTAGGAAGATGAACATATTTACTCTCTTCTGATGGTTTACAGGTTCATAAGTAAATATTAAGCTCTTTATTTATAGACTATTACAAGCCTAGGTAGTAACTAAAGGACAGAATCAAACTCTGTGCTTTGTACTTGTGAGGTATAGACCTTTACCATTATGACAACACTCCTCCCAATCACAGACCTTATCTTACAGGTTCACAGGTAAATACTGGGCTATAAGTCTACAAACTATTGCACCCCTAGCTAGTAAAAACATTCAGCATGTTTTTCGGAGGTGGGAAGAAAACCACAGAGACACAGGGAGAACATTCAAACTCCAAACAGGCAATGGATGGAGGTCAGGACTGAATCTTATACCTCGTGCATGGGAAGCGAAGACCTTAACCATGATGCCAACTGATCATTAGTTCTTTTCTGCTGGCTGCTGTTACCATCATAGCATCTACTGACAGACCCTTACTCTAGTGTTTCTTGTCTTTAGGCACAGCCAAGGTGCAATCCATTTTTTTGGGAATGGGATCCATCGCATCAGGGTCCTGCCATGTAAACCCCCCTGGCTGGGGTTTCTCTTTGGAACTTGCCAAGACCCTTCAAAGGCCTCAAAGGCCAAATGTGTCACTGGCACAGAGGATGCAGTCTGATCAATGAAGAAGGGGAACCCTCAACACAAATGACCCCCAGCCCAGAAGCTGATCTAGGATCTGAGGTGTCCAGAGCTAAAGTCCTAAGAGGAAGGGACTGCTCAGAGAATCTCAATGTCGACGCACCCCCTTAAAATTCATAGCCGATGATTCGGTTCAGTGTCTCATCTCGATCAGTGGCATTGGTGTTGAGAGTTAGGGAAGCAGCTGCTGTCAGTCATCAGTAGCTTCGGTGCTGAAATAGATGCTCTGGTTCTAGTCGGATCCAGGATGAGCTGATATAGATACCAGAAGAGGAGAAGTACAATGGCCAGAACTTGGTACCTTTCCAGGGGATGGCAACAGGATAATCCCAAGCTGGATTTGCACCCTCAAAAACTTCCTCATCACAGTATCCACATCCAGATCCGCCAGACTTTCAGATGAACAGGTGGACGAAGCCACCGATGGTAGTAGGGAGTATCTCCTTTCCTGGAGAATATGGGAGTGTAATCTAGAAGTCACCAGTCCCAGTGAGTATCCGACTCATGGTGAAGGTGATCGGTCCTGAGGAGGCATCGGATGCAATCTTCAAGCTGTTTTCAGGTTGGGCCCAAGCGAAGCTGTTGGCTCAAGGGAGCACCTTTTGATAGGCTTGTTGGATGATTTGCTCTTCTCTTTCTCCTTCTTATCCTTGTCCAACTGTCTTTTTCTTGCCCATTATCTTTAGATTTAGGGTGATCTTTCCTGGAGGACGCAGAAGATGTCAAAGTAGTAGACCCTGTCTATGCTGGAAGGAGTCCCTTCTTATTCTGAAGGGCTTTGGTACTAAAGGATGTGACTGACAGTACACATACAAATGTGCGTCACCCAAGCAATATACGCACTTGGAGTGTGGGTTCTGGGGGTGGGACTTTATGCCCATACTCCAAACACTTCTTGAAATGGGTGGACTTAGCCATGGCGAAGAGAACCTAAAAAAAAGTGAAGGTTACTCCCAAACTACAGTCCTACTCTTAACAGCCAAAAAATACTACAACTAATACATATATAAAATATATATATAATAAGCATACAAACTGTGAGCACAGTCACCAAAGCCAGGTACTTAAATAAGTACACAGACAAAAAAGTACCAAAGCCGCCACGGCTTACGATAAAATGAACTTCAACAGTCAAAAGACCAAAATATATGACAAGATTAACGCTTTCGGGGGACTTCCACGACTGATTATGAATATGATTGGACACACATTTATAAGCATTTAGTAGTTTTTCATTGGATGTTCTGGGTCACATGTTAGAGAAATTATGAATGGTAATGCCTTACCTATAAGGGGGTGTGCTTAATTTTAGAATTGTGATTGGATGCAAAGTTTTCAAAATAATGGCATTTTTATTTTATTAGATGATCTGAAGAAGGGTGTGGCACCAATTCCATCAATTACAGTCCCTCTGCCCTGTCCCTTATTTTCCTTCCCTACATTGTGACATATAAAACATGTTACCGATCCATACAACATTTACTGCTTGCTTTCATAATCACCATACTCACACACTCCTCCTAACAATTTCACCTTCTCTCCATTAATTTTTCCAATTTATTGCATTTGTTGACTGGGAAAGTCTTACTGGGCACAGAGTACCTTTTTCAGCAGAGCCTTGAAGAGAAAAACAATATTACTGCCAACATACATTGCCACAGCTCTACAGTAGCTCCAATACAGACTTAACACCTAATTCTTGCAGCTTAACACATGTATGCCAAAACTCACTTCAGGACCAGAATAAAGCAAAAACTGCTATTTCTGAATGCCCTCTTCCCTAAATAAAATACAACTGCGGGGATATTCACACTAACCATGGGCCTCATATGAACATGCCAGTGTGTTCTCCACCCTCTCACCTACATAGTATACAGCTTAGTCTACATTAATACTCTTACATCAACATCAGAAGAATCAGAAAGAAAACAGCAGCTCCTGACATCCCAACCATCTCAGAAACATGGCTGAAGGCAGGCATCAAATAGGAAGAAATCACAGCACCAGGTTACAAACGGACTTGAAAAGAAAAAAATGTACTACAGTAGCTATAATCTAGTCTACACCCTGAAACTCTCTCTCCCCCATATACTCCCACACCTTCAATAAATTCAGTGATGCTCATTTCCCTCCTCAGACTAAATGACAGCAAAAGTCTATCATAACTCTATACATCCCACCTTGTGATAACACTAACACATTAGAAAAATTCCCCATCTGGATTACATCAAATATTTACCCTGGGTGAATTGAACATTGAAAAGCTCTAGACCTCAGACTTTCCATCACTGATAATGTCGACACTAAGTAGTACACTACAACTTCATTCCACTAAGACAGCTCTCCACTTTGCTGACAAACATCTCCTCTCAATTCACAAAGCTCACAACAAAGCATGACCAGCACTTTAATTTTATCTAAAAAATCCTGGAACTCAATTCCACCTCCAATAAGACTCCACAACAATGCACCTATATCTTCAATGATAAATTAAAAATAGAAGTTATGTTCTTACCATAACGTTCCATGTTAGTTGTCTTCTTCTCGCCTTCTTTCTTGCTGGATGACTCGGCCACTCTAAAGCTCGAGAGTTGGTTCCACCGGCTCGAGGCCCCCCTTATATCCCACAATGCTAGGCGTGAATTACCTCAGATCTCGTTTGTGAGCTGGGCCCAGCTAATAATACAACCAGAAAAAACTGGAAAAGAGTCTACCTCTATAAACAAAGGGGAAGAGAAAAGGTGACCTAAGCCTGATCTAGGAAAATATGCACAGCAGAGCATATGCCTATCGCAAAGAGGTGGTAGAAAGAGAGGTCACAATCAAACTCCTCTAGGTCTGTCCAGGCCAGGGGGAAGGAGGGTGGGACGCAAGAAAGAAGGCGAGAAGAAGACAACTAACATGGAACGTTATGGTAAGAACACAACTTCTATATGTTAAGTTGTCTATCTCGCCTTCATTCTTGCTGGATGGGACCGCGTCCCTAGCACCTTGTCCCGGGTGGCCTAACGGAACAGACTCTTGAGAACAGTGGAACCAAAGTTAGCTCTATGCCTAGAAGCTAAATCCAACTTATAATGTGAAATGAAAGTGTGAGGAGTAGCCCATGTAGCCGCTGCACAAATGGTGTCAATAGGCAGTCTGTCTTGGAAGGCTATAGAAGTAGCCAAAGCTCTGGTGGAATGGGCTTTAGGTTTGTTAGGCAGCTTTTGGTGTCTAATTTCATAAACAATGGAAATTAGAGATGTTAGCCATCTAGATAGTGATACCTTGGAAACAGAAAGTCCCTTTCTGCCTTCTGCATAAGAGAAACAGCTGGTCAGATTTTCTGAATTGTTTGGTTCTATCTAAACAGTACCTTAACTGACGATGAACATCTAGCCAATGCAATTTTTGTTCAGACCTATTAGAATATTCTGGAAAAAACACAGGGAGGTCAATGCTTTGATTTAGGTTAGACACCGAGGCTATTTTAGGTAAAAAGGACGGGTTGGTTCGTAAAGATACCCTGTCCTTATGGAACAACAGATAAGGAGGTCGACAGCTGAGTGCATGAAGTTCTGAAACTCTTCTAGCTGAAGTAATAGCTACCAGAAAGAGAGTCTTCCATGATAGCAATTTTAATGAACAGGAAGCTGCAGGTTCGAAGGGGAAGAATCAAAGAGCTGAGCACTAAATTAAGGTCCCAAGGAGGAGGAGGATTTCTTATAGGAGGTCTGAGAAGAAAAACTCCTTCAAAAAGGCTTTGCAAAGCTTGTGGGACATGATGGCAGACTCTGAAATGCCTACATGAAAGTTAGATATAGCTGCCAACTGAACTTTGAGAGTAGAAGGAGATGAACCTGCATGAAAGAGTTCAGCTAGAAAATCAAGAACCATATGGATGGGAGCAGTGAAAGGATCTAAATCCTTTCCTTGAGCCAATAGGCAAAACGTTTCCACTTACTAAGATAAATTTTCCGAGTGGAAGATTTATGTGAAGCTATTAAAATATCTCGAACAGTGTGAGATATTTGAGGAAGCCTGGCTAGGGTAGGAACTGGAGGAACCAAGCAGTGAGGTTCAGAGAGGGGAGGGAGCGATGTAACTGACCCGACTGATGGATCAAAAGATCTGGAACTAGGTCCAGATGCCAAGGTTGCTCCAACAGAAATTAATGTAGAAAGGGGAACCAAACCTGTCGAGGCCAGTAAGGAGCAATGAGGATCAATGAGGCCTTCTGAGCGATAGCTTTTTGTATCACTTGAGAGATTAGTGGGAAGGGAGGAAATGCATACAGAAGTCCCCGGGGCCAAACTTGGACTAGAGCGTCTCTGCTGGGCTGGCCTGGCCTGGTAATGGGAATAGGGTGAAAAAATCTCTGCACTTGCTGTTTTGGGGAGTAGCAAAAAGGTCGCAGCAAGGCTGACCCCACTTGAGAAAAATTTTTCTCAATAGAATCTTTCAGAGACCACTCGTGAGGCATGAGGATAGCCCTGCTCAACTTGTCCGCGATTTGATTGGACTTCCCGGGGATGTGCGTTGCTATCAGAAAACGCTGAGAAGAAATCACCCATTGCCACAGTCTGAGTGCTTCTCGACATAGGGGATAGGACCTGGTTCCGCCTTGTTTGTTGATATACCACACTACAGACATATTGTCCATCTGGATTGCTATCGTTCCCAGGGGAAGAGAGTCTTGAAGGGCTTGCAACACTAAAAGCACTGCTCTCATCTCTAGAACATTTATATGCAAGTGGCATTCGTCTGGTTGCCATATGCCCTGGACAGTTCTGCCCTGATAATGCCCCCCCCACCCGATCAGGGAGGCATCCGTTGTCAGAATAGCAACCGGAGGGGAAGGAACAAAGGGTCTTCCCAAGAAGAGCTGAGAGGAAGACATCCACCACAGAAGATGATTCTTGCATGTTTGCGTAATCATAATGGTGTGAGACATCGGAAGTTGTTGGTATGACCATTGTGTGAAGAGCATCCATTGAAGGATTCTCATGTGGAATCTGGCTAATGGAAGTAGAGGAATGGCAGCCGCCATAATCCCTAATACTTTCAGAACTAACCTGGCTTTGGCTCTGTTGTTGTTGAAGAGAAGCGAGACCAGTTTTCGTATGTCTGTTATTCTCTGATCTGTTAGTCTCACGACATGCTGGCTCTGTCTCGATTTGTACGTATGAAGGTAATAGCACGACAAGGCGACAAAACAGACTTTTCGCAATTTACTGAGATGCCCAACTTTTGACAAATGCGAAAGGTGTAGTCTCTGGCCATTAGAAGAAGATGCTTGGTGGGAGCTGTGAGGAGCCAGTCGTCCAAATATGGAAACACCTGGAATCCATGACGTCTCAGGTGAGAAGCTACCACTGCCATGCATTTGGTAAACACCTGGGGGGCAGTGGTGAGTCCAAAGGGCAGGGCTCTGAATTGAAAATGACTGGTTCCCAGCCTGAAGCGGAGGAATCTTCTGGAGCGTCTGTTCATCTTTATATGATAGTACGCGTCCCGAAGATCTATAGAGCACATCCAGTTTTCCTTTCCCAATAGGGGAAGGATGGACTGTAGCGTGACCATCCGAAATCTTGTTTTCTTGACTGACTTGTTCAAGATACTGAGATCCAAAATTGGTCTCCAGTCCCCTGTTTTCTTTGGAACTAAAAAGAACCTGGAGTAGATTCCGGATCCTTGCTGGTCTGCTGGAACTGGTTGAATTGCTCTTTTTGCGAGCAGCTTTGAAATTTCCAAAGCTGCAAGATCCCTTTGAGCGGGTGGAACATCTGGCAGGGATTTTTTTGATTGGTTTGGAATGCGAACGAAGGGAATGGAATAGCCTTCGAAAATGATGGACTGTACCCACTTGTCTTGAGTCAGGGATAGCCAGGCTTCTGGGTACAGTGACAATCTTCCCCGACTGCCTCGAAGGTGGACAGTCGGGCAACACCTCAGGGATGCTGAAAGGGCTTATCGGAAAAGGTTTCTCGATTGCCCTGGTTCTGCGGACCCCCTCTGCCTCTGGGGCGACGTCTACCATTATTGTTCCCTCCTCTGCCTCTGGAGGAACCAACTCTGTGCGTCAGGCAAATTCCCTTGAGATTGTTTACGGAACCACATTTTCCCACTTTTCCGGCCTTTGGGGTAAGGTCTAGAAGGAGTAGAAAAACGGACTCAGACGGCAGACAAGGTTTTGCCATCCGTCTCGCACCTAGTCAAGGTTTCTTTCACTTGAGGACCAAAGAGAGATGAAAGACGTTTTAAAGGGGTCTGCGAAATTGCATAGTCGCATCCAGGCATGCTGGCGTAAGGCTACACCTGTCCCTGCGGCTCTACTCGCGCCATCAGCCGCATATGAAAGGAGGCGCATGGAGGAGTTAGCTATAGAATTCAGGGTAGTCAGCTGGGCGTTCATCTTATCCTGAAAACCTGCAGCTGTAGGATCCTTCAACATCTCACTCGCTTCCTTGATCAAGTCTCTCTGGAGACGAGTGAAATGGCATAAGTAGTTCAGCGAATGCATTGCAAATGTCGCTGACGAAAACATCCGCTTCCCGTACCTGTCCATAGACCTAGATTCCTTGTTAGGGGGATGGACAGGCACTGAAGGATCAGCTAGTTCCTTCTTGGTGGCAGCAGCTACCACCATAGCATCCACAGTAACTCCTTTGGTCAGAAATTGTTTATCAGTGGGTGCTGTTATAAATTTAGAAGGTCTCCTGGGGGTAGGGTCCACTGAGTCAGGAGCCGTCCAGGCTTTCTTTGCTACCACCTGCATGAGGGGGTCAAAGGGGGGGGGACACCCAGGAGGTGGAAGGGCAAGAGCCAAACGCCTCAAGATACACAGATTCATCCTCCGAATGGTTAAGGGCTGGCCAATTTCCCCTCTGTTTCAGAATTTCTAGAATGTCTGCAAAGGAGACATCTTCAGAAGGGGAACGGGGGGAACCCTCGGAATCCTCTAAATCTGTGTCAGAGGTGACAGACTCAGGTGAGTCTATGTGTTTCCTCTTACACTTTCTCTTCCTAGGGGGCTCCCCTGCCAATTCAGGAGAGGCCTCGGAAGAGGATGAGATCCCCACAGGGGATTCTTGAGGAGCTGGCTCTCTGCGGTCAGGGATGAGGGAGAGTAGACATCACCTGAGGCACCGAAGAGGGAGGGGCGGACGGAGCCGACTGTGGAGTTGAACCAGGTTCCAACACACTCCGCATGACCTCGAATGCACCCCTGTCAGGCAGAGCCAGAGATCCCCGCTCCGAGAAGCTGAGAACCTCCCTCGGCACCGACAGAGATGGCTCCGAGGCCGATGTCGGAGCCGAACTCACCAGCGCCGAAGCACCGAGAGGGAGAGCTGGGTCGAACAAGGGTCCGATGCCACTCACCCCCTCGGAGCCGACGAGGGAAGTCCGGCGCCAAGATTCTTCAAAGGAAGAAATCGGAGCTGACGACGGAACCAAAGACAAGTGTATCGGTTCCGACGCTACCACAGTCTCTGTTCCGAGACGCCCCGGCTCCGAGCTCAAAGGAGTCGGAGGAGGAATATTTAGAGGGAAAGGTTGAAGCATCGACTGATGAGTCGGGCTCTGAAGCATTTGGGCCAGTGCCTCGGACTTTAGAAGTCGACTCACTACCCTCTGAAGGTCATGATCCGAAAGCCTCGATGACCTAGAGGAGTGAGACCTATGGCTCCGTTCAGACAGCAAGGGAGACGCTGGAGCCGAATGAACGGAGCCAAGGGAGGTGACCTAGACCTCTTTCTAGATGTCGGCTCCGAAGGTCTGATCGGAGCCGACCCAGGAATCTCCAATACCTCGGCTCCAGCCGGAGCCGAGGGAACCACAGAAACTGTAGTCAAAGACTCATCGGCTCCAGCCCGAGCCGATGTAGCAGCCGGCTTCCGAGCCTTAGGCCTCGACTCAGAAACTGGAGTCGAGGTCTTAGAAGCCTTGGAAGGTTTTCCCGATGAAGCAGTTAGGGAACCTTCAGGCTTGAGCAAACCCCTTAGGATGAGTTTGTTCTTTCTTTCCTGCAGGACTCTAGGGCTGAAGCCATGGCATACAGCACAAGAGTCCTGCAGGTGTAAAGGTCCCAGGCAGTACACACAAGAAGTGTGACCGTCTGTCAGAGACATTTTCTGACAGCACGAGTCACACTTCTTGAAGCCTGAGACCTTTGAATCCTTGGACATTTTCAAGGAACCGAAGTGTAACCACCACACAAAACACACACACACCGATTACACTATCAGAAAAAGGGTAAATTAAACTAAAAGCTAAAGAAATTAGTTAGTTTATATAAAATAAATCCCTACAAAAACACATACACACCACTATTAGGGATGGAGGGCCCGAAGGCCTAAGGAAAGAACTTATCAGTTCTTGTGGGAAAGGGGCTGGATAAGGGTAGAAAGGATAATATCCACTACACTATAGTTAAATAAGAAAAGGCTAAGCTAAAAGGGTTTAAACAGTTATTAAGACTGATCTAAAACAACTGACCTGAGCCGGTAGAAAAAACAACACCTCGATCACTGTAGCGGCAAACAAGATCTGGGGTAATTCACGCCTAGCATTGTGGGATATTAAGGGGGGCCTCGAGCCGGTGGAACCAACTCTCGAGCTTTAGAGTGGCCGAGTCGGAGCCGAGGTCGGCTCCGAACCCATCCAGCAAGAATGAAGGCGAGATAGACAACTTAACATCTGTTCTTGCTCAACTCCAGGCTATACCTCTGCTATTCCTCAAATAAAAAATATTTTTAATGTGCCTCTCCTATGTACAACACATGGATGTTACTGACTTTCTCTGCTCTCTTATGTCTCAGTCTTCTACATTTATGACAAAATCCATGTAATGACATCTGACCTAATGTACTGCTATTTAACTGCTGCCAATGCTGATTTTTTGCTGCGAAATAATTTCACAATTATCTGCTTTATTCATCTGCACTATGTATGCAATCTGCTATTACTTGAGCGTTCTGTATGTTGTACAAGTACTAGTGTAAATAGTTCTCATGCCGCTTTGTATGTAATGCTACTAAATGTTACCCACATATTCTACATGTTGTATATGTACTATTGTTATAATTTCTTGTGCAGCTTTTCTCCCGGGGCCTCTACTGAAAAGGGTCTTGTTTACCAGAAAATTCTGAGTGGGAAAATAACTAGAATAAATAAATCCATCCATTTATCTGCATTCTCCCTTTTTTGCACATGGGAAAGTAAAATAATGAAATAAATAAATTTGCTGTGGTAGACAGGAGACGAGTAAAAAGGGAGACCTTGATTACAAGAGATCTGGTCTGCCTACCATAGAACTTTCTTCTTTACAAACCCCAGAGTAAGAATCTGGAAAGACAAAGGGTGGAGATGCAGAGGCCAGACTGACCTGAAGTACCATGTGAATTCTGGCCAGGGGATTCATACATACAAAGTACCCCAGAATCCTGGGAAATTCTCTGGCAGACACTTGATTTTGATTGGAAAAAGGTCACAAAGAACTTTTAGAACACTAAGCAGGAAGAAAAGCTCTTCCTAAGGCAGTCTAAAATTGTCATCCCTGGAAAACAACTTTATGCATAGGGATAACACAAGATTTCTCTAAATTCACTTGAAAACCTAGAAGATTCTATACACCTGCTTTAGATGCTTGACAACCCGAAAACAAGTCTACAAATATAAGACAATTGTCCACATATGGGAAAAAATGTGAAAGTCTTGAAGTCTACAAAAAGTAATTACTTGAGTCAAACACTGTGAATTCTCTTGGAGCAGAAGACAGCCAAATTTTAAGACAGAGAACTGATAACATAAGCCACATACAGAAAACCTTAATGTCTGAACCATTTGGCAATAGTAATGTGATGGTGGGCATCTTTTAAGACTAGTAACAATTTGGGTAGATTCCCAAAGCTTAGTCTACCTGAGAAGTGAATCAAGTCATCAATCTACCAGTGTTCTATCCTGATACAGAAAACAACGGAGAAAATATTCTGCATAAATCTGGATGTGCACAGGCAGCTCAAACACTATCTTGACAAAACAAAGCCCTTTAGGAATGCTGACCAACCGTTTGACCCCTACATGCAGGCTAAAAATGGTTAAGGCTCACTCGACTAGGTCCCTAACCTCTTTGACAGCACAATGGAAAGGGATGGACTCTACAAACATTCTAGATGTAGCAGCCTGGTCCTCTGTTCATACCTTCACACAGCACTACAAATCGGATTCCTTTTGAAGGTCCAGAGCAGGCATTACTAAAATAATCCTCCAGGGGCTCCCGGATCACCTTATCCTTCCACCACACAGATAGGGTAAGTTTTGGGAATCTACTCAAAATGCAACTGTGGCTGTGGGAATGATGAACACAGTACAGTTGTGCAAGTACTACTTGCCAATAACAGTAGATGTTTGAAATCATCACTGCATCAATAGCAGCACTCGCCCACCATCTCCCACACTGTGGACAGCTGAGGTGGGTTTCAACCTCTGATTTGGTTGTTGTCAGATTTGTTTTTATATGGTATTATGATTGGCAATGGATTTAAACTTGCTAGAGGATTCTGGCTTCAGGTTCTTTCCTCTTTTTTGTGGAAGTGAAAAAGCCTGAACACTTGCTTCCCCTCTCAGGTGAATGCTTCCTTCTCAGGAAATGGTCAGCCAATAAGCTGTCATAGGAAGAGACAGGGAGAGAAGACTGAGCTTTTGAAAGTTGGTCAGTGCAGAGTTACCTTTGCAAATAATCCCAAAATGTCACTGAATCAGCTGAACTGATGCACATATGTTAGTATACTCTGTTCAAAAATGTCAATGGAGTGGAGTAGGAAGAGATTTGGTTCACTTTTAAAAAAGATGCATGCATAACATCTTATTCCAAGTTCCCTGAAGTAAACATATTGATAGATATACCAAGGAGAAATCCGATTACTGCATTAAAAAGAATACACTATCAGACGGAATACCTGATTGTTGCCATGTTACATGGTGGTCCCAATATAACAGCAGTAATTCAGAACATTTGTGTATTACTGAGAATTGAAACATACAATATCCAATCTACAAGAGATGCAGTAAGTCAGTGAAAAATCTCAAAAGAAAGAGTATCAACAAACAGCTATTAAGACTTCTTGTACTGTATCAAAATTGCAAGATTATAAACCTAGTCAAGCTAGAGTTTTTCACTATGATATCTTACACCTCCTGTAACAGAGACATCATGGGATGTATACAAATGTCGTCTTAAGGACATCAAGTGCTTCAGCTATATGGCTTCTAATGTCCATAACATATTATGTTTTCCTTTTAAAGTCTTTATGGATAGATTCAGGACAATAAAGCCAAACCCCACTAGCTGTGAACATGCACATTTTGGCCTTCTTTTGAACTCGTCAGCACAGCATAAGTGGATTGTATGACTATACTTTCAAATCACAGGGTCTTTAGACACAGATGATGTCAATAACCATTATGGTGTCTGCAAAATATCACAACTAACATTGGACAGTCAGAAGTCATGAAGCTAAAGCACTTGATGCCTTTAAGGGGTCATTTGCATACATCCCACGGACTTCTATTACAGGAGGTTTAATGTTACACATAATGAAAACTCTAGCTTGGCTATTTTTTTCTTGTAGCTTTTACTAATTTGTTTGCCTGTGTGGCATTTTTAATCTTTGGTTTGCAATTTTAATACACAGGAATATTCCACTCCAGAAACTCAATCAATCTCTCAAAAGCTCAGTTGAAACTGGGATGAAAGATGGAAGGCAAATACCCCTTTTAGCTACATTACTAATACTCCGAAAACCATATAAACTAAAAGAAATGTTGGAAACAAAAAAACAAGTGACACAAGTCACTTATTGGTTGAGTTGAGAAAAGAGAAAATAGGACACTGACTAAAACATTCAAAAGCCAAAGGAATGTTGGCAGCCTAAAAAAAGTAGTTGGTCAAGCAGCTGAATCAAGATCTCGTAGTACTTGATAAGCAAGATATACACCTGCACAGGACCAACCATAGATATCACACAAGACAAATAGGTCAAAGCCCAGGGAAGCTGAACAAAGCAATTTGTCGCATCCAATACTGCTGCAATAAAACAGAGAAAAGTGTCACATGAAAAAAAGAAGTTATGTACTCACCATAACGTTCCATGTTGGTAGTCCATCTCACCCTTCATTTTTACGTATGGGTTCGGAGCCGATCCTCGGCTCCGAAGCAGCCGATTTATAAGCTCGAAGACTTCTGGTTGGCTCGTGGCTAAGCAGGTATCCCATAGTGCACCAGTACAAACCCCAGATCTTGTTTGCTGTTCACTAGAAGAAATAACCATAACAAACCAATACTAAAGGGTCTCCAACCAAAGATAACCAAAATATTAATATCTCCAGATTCTTCTAGGATGGGGGTAGGAGGGAGGGTTGGTAAAAATGAAGGGTGAGATGGACTACCAACATGGAATGTTATGGTGAGTACATGACTTCTTTATCTTGTGTAGCCCAATCTCACCTTCATTTTTACGTATGGGACAGCATCTCTAGTGCCTTATTCTTGGGTGACTCACTGGAAAATACTCCTGAGCACCGTGGAGCCAAAGGATGCTCTACCCCTGGAAGCCAAATCCAATTTGTAATGTGTAATAAAAGTGTGAGTGGTATCCCATGCAGCTGCTGCACAAATATTATCAAGTGGGATCCTGGCTTGAAAGGCTGCATAGGTAGACAGAGACCTGGTTGAATGAGCCTTGATCTTGAAGGGTAAAGGTCTGCCCTCCGAACTGTAGACAAATGCTATGCAACTGGAAATCCAATTAGATAGTGTCACTTTAGAAACTGGCAAGTCCAATCTGGATTCAGAAAAAGAAATGAATAGTTGGATCTGACTTCCTAAACTCCTTGGTCCGATGCAAATAAAAACATAGTTGTCTATGAATGTCTAGCTGATGAAACTGATATTCATCTGCATTACAGTGATTAGGGAAGAAAACTGGAAGTTCTATGGATTGATTTAAGGTGGCGTGGGAACAAACTCTGGGGTTCTATGGATTGATTTAAGGTGGCATGGGAACAAACTCTGGGGACAAAGGAGGGGTTAGTATGCAGTGAGACCCTGTCTTTATGAAAGATCAAATAAGGTGGCTTAACAGACAAGGCTTGTAACTCCGATACCCATCTAGCTTATGTGATAGCCACCAAGTCTTCCAAGACAAAAATTTCAATGAAGATGTGTGAGAAGGTTCAAATGGGGAAGATGTCAGTTTGGACAACACAAAATTTAAATCCCAAGAAGCCACAGGTTCTTGGGGCAGTGGCCTCAACAGACTGGCTCCTTTCAAAAAGGTCTTGCATAGCTTATGAGACATTAAATTGGTATCTGGAAACCCTAAATGGAAATGAGAAATAGCCGCCAACTGAACTCATAGTGGCAGCGGCAGATACTTGCTGAAAAAGCTCGGAGAGAAATTCCAAAATCACAGGGATAGAAGCAGTAGAGGGATCTACATTCATTTTCTGTGCCCAAATAGAAAACTTTTTCCATTAACTGCCATATAGTTTCCTAGTTGAAGGTTTAAGGGAGGACATAAGGATATGCGACACTGAGGAAGATACATTGTAAAGCCTGACTAGGGATGAAACTGGAGCAGCCACGCTGTCAATTCGAGGGTGTGGACTGAGGGATATAGCGAACCTGACATGTGAGTCAGCAGATCTGGAGCTGGGTCCAGAATCAAAGGATCGTCCAGGAGAAGAGCCTCGAGGAAGGGGAACCAAACCTGACAAGGCCAGTAAGGAGCAATGAGGATTAACTTGCATCCCAGCTGTCTGGCTTTCTGAAGCACTTTGGAAATGAGAGGAAATGGAGGAAAAGCATACAGAAGACCCAGGGGCCAATCGTGAGCTAGAGCGTCTCTGGGTGTCTCCCCCGGAGGGGGAATGAGGGGAAAAATAGCTGCTGCATTTCGCATTGACTGGACTGGCAAAAAAGGTCGCAGCAAGGCTGTCCCCATTTGTGGCAAATCTGTTCCGCTGTTTTGTGTTTCAGAGACCACTCATGAGGCAGGATCGCCCGGCTGAGCTTGTTGGCTATCACATTGGTCGTCCCTAGAATGTGCGTTGCAACCAGAAAGTGCTGGGAAGAACTCGCCCATTCCTAAACTCTCATGGCCTCTCGACAGAGTGGGTAAGATCTGGTACCACCTGTTTGTTGATATACCACACTACAGACATGTTGTCAGACTGTATTGCAATAGTCCCTAGAGAAGAAGGTCTTGAACTGCTTGCAACACCAGGAGCACCGCCCTCATCTCCAGAACATTGATATGCAGGTGAGCCTGGTGTTCTTGCCATGTGCCTTGGATAGTCCTGCCGAGAAAATGCCACCCCCCCCCACGCAATCTGGAAGGCATCCGTGGCCACAGTGGCAATGGATTTGGCAGGAACAAAGGGGGGCGTCCATCGTCAACTTGTTGGGTGCTATCCACCAAAGGAGGTGCTCCTTGCATGATTCCGTCAGCAGAACAGGGTGACTCAGCGAAGATATTGGAAGGACCATTGGAAAGACAGAAGCCACTGGAGAATTCTCATGTGCAAACTGGCTAATGGTACTAATAGGATGGTGGATGCCATAGCCCCGAGGAGCTGAAGAACCCACTTTGCTTTGACCTTCCGCAACGGGAGAAAAGGTTGAATTTGAAAGATTAAATTTTGTGCCCTTTCGGCGGGAAGACGAGCTGTCATGTTCACTGCGTCTACCTCTGCACCTATAAAAATCACAGATTGAGAGGGCAATAATGCAGATTTTTCCCAATTTTTGGAGATCCCTAATTGAGCATAAAGTTGAATAATGGCGTCCCTCTTTTGGAGAAGTAGATGCCTGGTGGGGGCAGTCAGGAGCTAGTCATCCAAATACGGAAACACCCGGAATCCCTGATGTCTCAGGTGAGCTGTAACTACTACCATGCATTCGGTGAACACCTTGGGGGCTGTGGTGAGACCAAAGGACAGAGCACAAACTGATGGTGACTAGCTTCCAGCCGGAAGCGTAGATGGCTCCTTGACGCCTTGTCCATTTTTATATGGTAGTAGACATCCTGGAGATCTATTAAGCACATCCAATAGTCTTTCCCTAACAAAGGGAGTATTGACTGCAGTGTTACCATCTGAAACTTGTCCTTCCTCATGGATTCGTTTAATCTGCTGAAGTCCAATATTGGCCTCCAGTCTCCTGTTCGTTTTGGGACTAAAAAGAACCTGGAGTAAGTTCCGGATCCTATTTGTTCTGCTGGGATGGATTGGATGACTCTTTTTAAGAGCATCTTGTTGATCTCCACAGTTGTCTGATCCATAAGATTGGGTAGTACATCTGGGATCTTCTTGGGGAAAAACGGTGGAAGGGAAAAGGGCATGATATAGCCTCTGGTAACAACTCTTTGTACCCACTTGTCTTGGGTTATACTTAGCCAGGCTTCTGGATACAAAGAAATGCGACCCCTGACCGGCCCCAGAGAAACGCAGTTGGGCCCCATGTCAGGCCATCCCCAAAAGGAATCACGACCTTGTTGGCATTGCGGACTGCCCCTGCCTCTACGGCGATGTCTCCCATTTTCTCCTCCTCCTCTGCCTCTGAAGGAGGCTTCACCCTGTGTGTCTGGAAAGACCCTCTGTGACTTCTTGAACCACATTTTACCGCCCCTTTGACCTTTAGGGTGTGGTCTAGAGGGAACAGTAAAACGTACTCCCAAGGCAGAAAGTGTCTTTCCTTCTTGCTCACACCGAGTGAGTGTGTCCTTCACCTTAGATTCAAACAATGAGGAACCATCAAAATGGGGCATTGGTGAAAGTGGACTTGAAAGGTTCCGCAAAATTACACAAGTGCGTCCAGGAGTGATGCCTTAGGGCAACTCCTGAACCCATTGCTCTACTCGCTCCATCAGCCGCATAAGAAATAAGTCGCATGGAGGAGTTAACTATACAATTTAAGGTGGACAACTGAGCAGAAATCTTGTCAGGGACTCCCTCAGTACATATACCCTGTATAGAATCACCTAAATCCTTGAGGAGATCCCTCTGCAATCTCGTGAAGTGAGTGAGATAGTTCAACGATCAAAGAGTAAAAGCCGCTGAACTGAAGACACGCTTCCCGTACCTGTCCATCTGTCGAGACTCCTTATTCGGAGGATGGACAGAAGTCATCTCAGCAAGCTCCTTCTTAGTGGCCGCCGCCACCACCATGGCATCTACGGGGACACTTTTGGACAAAAATTCTTTACCTGGAGGGACAGAAAGAAACTTGTTGGGTCTCCTAGGGGCTGGCTCCATGGCATCAGGAGTATCCCACACTTTTCGACTAACTAAAACCATCAGTTCGTCAAAAGGTGGAGACACCCAAGAGGCAGAAGGTTGAGACCCGAAAGCCTTCAGCTACACAGACTCCTCTTCAGAAGGGTTGACAGTGGGCCAGCCACACCTCTACTTAAGGATCTCCAGGATGTCCATGAAGGAGACATCATCAGAGGACAACTTGGGGGACCCTTCAGACTCGAGGTCAGTGTCAGATGTCAAAGACTCATCCTGGGAGGCAACATGCTTCCTCTTGCATGTCTTCTTCCTGGGGGGCTCTTCAGAAGGGTATTCCGGGGAGGTCAAGGAAAAGTGGGGGCCACCAGCCAGTGGCTCCAGATGCTGAGGGTCTCTGCTGTTTCCGGACAGAGTAGGGGCCGAGACCGAAGTGGGTGCTCTAGGGGGGAGAGTGCTGGTACCCCTTAGTGGCAACTGGTGACTTGGACAGCACACTCCTCATCTCAAATGCCGACCTCTCCGGCTCTGAGGACCTCTCCCGCTCCAAAGAGACCAAGGATGTTATCGGCTCCGAGATAGATGCAGGATCCGAACTCGCCCTAGCCTAAGCACTGAGAGGGAGACTCGGAACTAAAGAAGACTAATTCCAACCTTCCCTGTTGGCACCGACCAGAGAGCTTCGGCCCCTGGAGTCAACGGATGACACCAAATGTGTTGGAGCAGAACCTGGCTCCGAAGAAATCACAAGTGGAGCTGGAGCTGAGGGTTCCACCAATGGCACCAAGCCCTCCAACTCTGACAAACCAGCTTATCTTGGAGGAAGAATAACAACTGAGGATATAACGGGCTCCAGAACCGACTGGGTTGGAGCCTACAACAATTTAGATAGAAACTAAAACGAATAAAGTGCAGACCAAGGTATAAATCCTCCGTTGCTGAAAAAATATAAATAACTGAAATAATGTAGCACACAGGCGACGGAATAAACCAGGCATGAACCAAACCAAAATTTGGCAATAACCAAAACAAGCAGGCACAGTCACTATTTCCTTCAGTAGTTAAAATCAGACATATCAGACAT
Source organism: Protopterus annectens (assembly GCF_019279795.1). Classification (NCBI taxonomy): domain Eukaryota; kingdom Metazoa; phylum Chordata; order Ceratodontiformes; family Protopteridae; genus Protopterus; species Protopterus annectens. Next base: position 1,041,706,180 of record NC_056732.1, read on the forward strand.
CAGGATGAAAGACACAGTCACAAATTCACAAATTCTTCCAGTAATAAAAACAATCCAAGAAGTTTTATTGTAACAGAAGGTAAGCGCTTTCGCAGTTAAGCTTCATCAGACCAAGTACAAGATACTGAAATGCACTCCATTTAAATACATAGTAATAAAACATCACCCAATCACAGGGACACATTAATTAAATTCATTGGGACTAAAAGGCAACACTCACTGCAAGCACTGTACAAGCATAGAAATCTACGAAAAATAAATATAAATATCAAAAAGCAGTGTGTACAATACATCCAAACACACATATAAATGTGCTACTCTAATAATACTCTCAAGTACAAAAGTAAAAAACACATAAAAGTAAAAATAAATAAAAAATGGAACAAATATGACAACAACTACTATTGACTGTTCACTTCTGAAGTCTTCTTTTCTTTAATAAGGGCTTAATAGAAGCCCTCTCATTCAGGTCTTTCCCTCTGTCCGCACGAAGCATAATAATCCAACAAGTCTCCCGGTGTTCAGTGTGTGTAATAATATGACCTTCCCTAATACTAGGAGAAAATAGTCTCAATGACCCTAAAATTAAATGTATGAGATTCCCCCAGTTCCAGAACATGTTTTGAGAGTGCATTGTGTAAAGAACCCTTCCTAATGTGATAGATGTGCTCCCTCATCCTATCACGAAGCACCCTGTTGGTCTTACCAACATAGAAGGAGCTACCGACAACGCACTCTGCTAAATAAACAACATGGGGAGTCATGCAATCCGCATAGGCATGAAAGGTAAATTCTCTACAAAGATCTGGATGATAGAAAGTCTCAGAGGTATTAATAAAAGAACAAAAGTTACAATCACCACATGACACAGTGAGACCAGTAGAGGCCATCGTGCTTGAACATCTATCATGGCAAAGAAGGCTCTTCAAATTTTTTCGGTTTTTAAATCGAAACCTAGGTTTTTCACCAACAATCTTACTGATATCGTCATCTACCTGTAAGATGGGCCAATGCAGTGCAAATAAACTAGTGATATCTCTGTGGTCACTGGTATAAAAAAGGGGGATCCTAATTCCACTTGTGCTAGGCCCATTACCACTAGTTGCACCTGTCTCACATATTGGTCCAAAATACGGACATGCTGTTGTGGACCTTAACTGATCTATATTAGACCAATGTCTATTAATCTCATCAAGACTATAGCCCCTAGCTAATAACTTCTTTTCTAAGCCTCTAATCTCTTCCAAGAAACCAGCCATAGTAGGATTTAATCTAGAGGCTCTCATTCCTTGTCCTTTAATTAAATTCTGAAAAATATATCCAGGGTGCATGCTGGACCTAAACAAAAAAGCATTCCTATGGCATGTTTTGCGATGGACACCAGTACTGATTGTGCGGTCATGTAATTTCTCAATATAGAGGTCTAAAAACTCAATGTGGGTAAATGACCAGTTGAATGTAAACTTCAGACAGTTAGTCAAACCATTCATGGTCTCATGAAAATCCACTAAGCTCTCCAATGGACCTCTCCATAACAAAAAGAAATCATCGACAAAATGCCGATAGAATAGGACATGCTCCCTAAAACCTTCAGTGGCAAACAGGATGGTATTCTCCCAATGTGCAAGAAACATATTGGTGTAGCTATTGGCACACGAGGTGTCCATAGCTATGCCATGTTTCTGTAAATACATCTCACCATCAAAGGTGAAAACATTATTTTCAAGAACAATCTCTAAAAAGTAACAAATTAAGTCTACCTGGGTCAAGGTATAATCACCATGAAGCAAAAGGTATTCGTGTATGTACTGGATTCCTAACTCATTAGGAATCAGGGACTGTACATCAAAAGTTACAAAGATGACATCACCAACATCAGGAATGCCCCTAGTGCATTCATAGAGGTCTAACAAAAACTGTTTTGAATCCCTTAAAACCACTTGATTTAAATTAATGACTGGTCTCAACATATAGAGTGAAAGTGGCTCTGTGACCCACCCTCCGCTTGCCACAATAGGTCTCATGGGTGGGTCAGTGGGATGTTTATGTATCTTTGGCAAGCCTTGTATGAAAGGAATCAATGGATTAACTACCTTCAGAAAAGAAAATACTTCTTCAGTGATAAGATGAGCAGAAAAAACATCAAATATATTATTACTCACTGATGAAATTACCCTATGTACATCTTCACTACGACACTATTTTAGACCTAAAAGTGTTTTGCAGGAGTATTATGCTACGTTTAATGTATGGTGATATAGGCCCAGGACATGCATCTAAAAATGACGCTGGCCATTACTCTAGCCTCAAAAAATTGAGTAGTTATGTCCCCAGTAATCACCCTTTGGTGGAAGCGTATTTGAAACTCACCGAGGAAGATATCTTCAATTTTTATGATAGTCGGAATAACCAGAGGATATACTCTAAGTCCAATCTCTCATATGCTGAAAGGACAGCTTTGAGAGATTTACAACAAAAGTTTTATTGTGATCCGTCCAGCAGATAAAGGTGGCCTAATCGTTGTGATGGATTGGTCCCATTACTGTCAGTCTATGACTTCTATGTTAGGTGATTGTAGCTTTTATGATAAGATAACTATTGAAGATGTATATAGGGTAATTTCGTCAGTAAGTAATAATATATTTGATGTATTTTCTGCTCATCTTATCACTGAAGAAGTATTTTCTTTTCTGAAGGTAGTTAATCCATTGATTCCACTCATACAAGGCCTGCCAAAGATATATAAACATCTCACCGACCCATCCATGAGACCTGTTGTGGCAGGCGGAGGGTGGGTCACAGAGCCACTTTCACTCTATGTTGAGAAGTTTTTGAGACCAGTCATTAATTTAAATCAAGTGGTTTTAAGGGATTCAAAACAGTTTTTGTTAGACCTCTATGAATGCACTAGGGGCATTCCTGATGTTGGTGATGTCATTTTTGTAATGTCATTTTGTAACTTTTGATGTGCAGTCCCTGTTCACTATGATTCCTAATAAGTTAGGAATCCAGTACATACACGAATACCTTTTGCTTCATGGTGATTATACCTTGACCCAGGTAGGCTTAATTTGTTACTTTTTAGAGATTGCTCTTGAAAATAATGTTTCCACCTTTGATGGTGAGATGTATTTACAGAAACATGGCGTAGCTATGGGCACCTCATGTACCAATAGCTACGTCAATATGTTTCTTGCACATTGGGAGAACATCATCCTGTTTGTCACTGAAGGCCTCTACTCCTGGTTTCACTGTGTCATGTGGTGATTGTAACTTTTGTTCTTTTATTAATACCTCTGAGACTTTCTATCATCCAGATCTTTGTAGAGCATTTACCTTTAATGCCTATGCGAATTGTATGACTCCCTATGTTGTTTATTTAGCAGAGTGCGTTGTCGGTAGCTCCTTTTATGTTGGTAAGACCAACAGGGTGCTTCGTGATAGAATGAGGGATCACATCTATCACATTAGGAAGGGTTCTTTACACAATGCACTCTCAAAACATGTTCTGGAACTGGGAGAATCTCATACATTTAATTTTAGGGTCATTGAGACTACTTCTCCTAGTATTAGGGAAGGTGATATTACACACACTGAACATAGGGAGACTTGTTGGATTATTATGCTTCATGCGGACAGAGGGAAAGGCCTGAATGAGAGGGCTTCTATTAAGCCCTTATTAAAGAAAAGAAGACTTCAGAAGTGAACAGTCAATAGTAGTTGTCATATTTGTTCCATTTTTTTATTTTTTATTTTTATGTGTTTTTTAGTTTTGTACATGAGAGTATTATTAGAGTAGCACATTTATATGTGTTTGGATGTGTTGCACACACTGCTTTTTGATATTTATATTTATTTTTCGTAGATTTCTATGCTTGTACAGTACTTGCAGTGAATGTTGCCTTTTAGTCCCAATGATTTTAATTAATGTGTCCCTGTGATTGGGTGATGTTTTATTACTATGTATTTAAATGGAGTGCATTTCAGTATCTTGTACTTGGTCTGAAGAAGCTTAACTGTGAAAGCGCTTACCTTCTGTTACAATAAAACTCCTTGGATTGTTTTTATTACTGGAAGAATTTGTGAATTTGTGACCGTGTCTTTCATCCTGATGTCTGATTTTAACCACTGAAGGAAATAGTGACTGTGCCTGCTTGTTTTGGTTATTGCCAAATTTTGGTTTGGTTCATGCCTGGTTCATTCCGTTGCTTGTGTGCTACATTATTTCAACAATTTAGATAGAGCAGACGACTTCAGCAGTCAAAGGACCACCCTTTCCATATCTTCTTCCAAAAGGCTCCTGGAAGACCTGGAGGACATAGTCGGGGATATTGATCTTGGAGGAATAGCAGGTTCCATAAATTCAGTGGTCGGCTCTGACAAACTAGGATCCAACCCTGTCACCACAATGCTGCTCTCAGTCGGCTCCGAAGGCGGTGGAGCCAATGAGGCCGATTTTGCCACTTTAGGAGACGGCTCCGAGACACCAGCCGGTGCCAGAGAAGGTCTTTTCGAAGATTTAAGACTTAGCAGATTTAGTGGACTTGGAAGAAGAGGAAGAGCTGGACAAGGCTTCCTCAAAGGAAGGCTTTAAAAGACCCTTTAGAATTAGCTTGTTCCTCCTCTCCTGGAACACTCTAGGGGAGAAGGCATGACAAAACAAGCAAGTCTCTTGCAAATGGATGGCCCCTAAGCAATAGACACATAGACCATGACCATCCATCAATGACATTTTTTGGGAGCACTTCATGCATTTCTTGAAGCCCGAAGGCTTGTGCTCCTTAACCTCTTTAGACATAACACACAGACGTAGCCCTGAAGGAGAAGAAACACCACAAGGACTAGGTCTTCTAACTAAAATGGTCTAGCCCACAAAGGAAGGGGACAGCCAGGTCTTCTAACTTAAACAGACCAGCAAAAACTCACACACACACACACAGATGACCCTTATTCTGCTAAGGATTAACAGAGGAAGCTGAAACTGGAGTTTGAACAACGAACTCTACCACTGCAAAGAATCAACACCAGCGGATAACCGCCAAAGCCAAACAGCTCTACGAAACTATAGACTAGAAACGCTAGCGTTATTTCAAGCTATCAGCACTAAGAATAAATCTAAAACTGGTACACAGGATGCCACAAAGCACACTAACAGGCCCAAGGCCAAAGCTTGCACCAAGGGGTGCAAAGGAGCTAATTACCTAAGAATTAATAAACCTACACTAACAAATACTAATGCAACAACTATTGTGCTGTACTAATTATAACTCTGAACAAGATTTTAAGCAATATTAGCAAGAAAAAAGTTAACACATAGCCAGAGCCAAGAGAAGCACAACTGAACTCATCAATGCGGCAAACAAGATCTGGGGTTTGTACTGGTGCACTATGGGATACCTGCTTAGCCACGAGCCAACCAGAAGTCTTCGAGCTTATAAATCGGCCGAGTCGGAGCCGAGGATCGGCTCCGAACCCATACGTAAAAATGAAGGTGAGATTGGACTACACAACATCTGCAGTTGTGTAAGCTGAACTTACCATTCAGTTGATGTTGAAAGATCACTGCTGCATTAGCCTTAGCTGTATAGGTTATAGCCTGCCAAGGCTATAACAGCTGGCCAGCTTCCAAAGCTTCAGAGCACTTTCCATGGACCCAAAATGTCAAGCAGCTTGAGCTGATCCGACTAAAAAACAACTTTGGCTACAAAGCCCTTCACAGACTTCCTGCCAGCAGACACAGGGAGGCTAAGGCCTGAAAGGGCAATACAAGGAACATTAAAAAATAAATGCCTACACCCTGGCATAAAAAAACACACCAAAAAACAAGGGGATGGAGACAGGGAGCAGGTACTGCAGCAGTGATCATTATGGTCAGTTCAGCTTAAACACGTTACTATGTTCTTTATATTGATCACTGCCACAGTAGCCTTAGCTATATGGGTAGACTACCATAGCTAGCTATATTTGGGAGGAGGAAGAAGGGTCCCAGAACACCTGGAGAATAGTCCTAGCAAAACCTGATTTGGACCTGCAGAAGGAATCAAGCCTACAGTGCTTTGTAAAAGTATGCAGAGAAGACGAAGTAGCAGCTTCTGGAATCTAACCCTTTTCAAAAAGCCATACATGAAATGAAGGCATGGCAGAGTGGGTATTCACCCTGCCTGGAACAGATTTGTTATGGGGAGGACAACATAAGGTAATAGGCTTTGATAAGCATTAAGAAATTGCCTGTTTTGACACAGGTTCTCCCTTTCTTATCTTCACAAGAAATTAACCACTAGCTGAAGATTTGAAAGAGTTAGCTCTGTCCAGATAGTACCAGAGTCATCTGTGAACACCCAAGATATGGAGTATCCTTTCTCCCTCATTTTTAGGTTCAGGAAAGAAAATGGGGAGATGGATCGTTTGGCTTACAGTAAACTCGAATACCACTTTAAGCATAAAAGAAGGATTAGTTCTTAAAGAAACCATTTCCCTATATTAAATGAAAAAGGGTCGACTCACCATAAGAGCTTGCAATTCAGATATCTTTCTTGTATAGATCAGAGCAACCAGTAAAACTGCTGTCTATGTTAAGAACCACAAGTCAGCCAGATTAGCCAGTTAAAAAGAGCAAGTGTTCGCTTCTCTAACTCAAAATTAAAATTCCAAGGAGGGGCCACAAGTTTTCTTACACAAAACCCCTTTTAAAAATATTTTGACATGAGACTGCACTGGAAAGATGAGGATCCATGGGCAGACATGTTGAAATGGCAGATAAATGAACACTGACAGAGGAATAAGAAAGGCCACAAGATAGTAACTCATACAAACATTGTAAAACCAGAGAACAATTAGCCCTGAACTGTGGGCTGGTTATGTTGTTGGCACCAACTAGAAAACATTTTGCATTTGCTAATATATGACTTTCTAGCAGCAGGCTTTCTTGCCTCCATTAGTACCTGCTGCATGTCCTCAGTAAACAGGTGCCTAAACAGAATTAAGATGCTGTCATCCAGGCAGTTGATTGAAGATGACTGACATCAGGGGTATAGCAAACATCCCTGTTCTTATTTGAGTAGATCTAGTCTGTGAGGAAGCTTTTAAAAATGGCCAGGAGCAATTATCACAATAAGAGAGAACCACAGAAGTACTCTGGATATTGGGGGAAAAGGATGGGACAGCACTCAGTTACATTCCTGTCAAAAGCAAAGAAAAGCCATCTGTCTTCCAGGTCTTTTTCCATGAGTCCTGGAAAAGAATCTTGCCAGTTGATTGCTCAGAGAGAAGGCAAAGAGGTCTACTTGAGGAACTCCCCACAGATGAATCAAATCTTGGAAGACCTCATGATCTAGTTTCCATTTGGGAGGGTTTGCCCTTGTCCTGCTCAGCTTGTTTGCAACATAATTTTGCACTGACAGAATGCATGATGCCTGTAGAGTGAGACTGTGCTGTGAAGCTATATCCCAAGCTAATACTGCTAGTCTGCAAAAGGGGTACAACCTGGTTCCCCCCTTACTTGTTGATGTACCACACAACTGTGGTATTGTCTGTAAACACATGAAGAGGGCCCAGGGACCAAAGATGGTTCAGAGAGTGTTGAGTGCCTTTATCGGGACAAGCATCTCCTTGATACTTATGTTCTTGGCATCTGTCCTTGGTGTCCCACATCTGCTGCACTTTTATCCCTCCTGAAACTGTTCCCCAAGCAAAGTCCAAAGTGGCTGTGTTGACTGACTGCTTTGGAGCAGGGAGGGTAAAGGGGAGACCTGGATTTAAGGATATCTGTTGTCTCCCCCAAAAGATTTCTCTTCTGACAAACCACAGCACTGGGATTTGAAAAGATAAACGTTGTTGATGCTGGGACCGAAGAGATTTCATATACCACTATATTTTTCTCAAGTGGAGTCTTGAAACAGTTGTCATTACAATCATAGTGGCAACGAGACCTAAAATCCTGAAGTATTCCCAAAGTCTAAGTGGAAAACCATAGAAAAAGATATAAATAAAAATCTACTTTTTTCCTTGTGGAAGAAAAGCTCTTTGAACTGAAGTGTCTAGCTGATACACCAGGATACAATCCTGTGTGAGGGAGTCAAGAAAGACTTTTGAATTTATTTATTTTACATTTGTTGACCGGGTATGTCTGACTGAGCCAAAGCCCTTTTTCAGCAGAGGCCTGGGGAGAAAAGCTCCAGTACATACATATAACATTTGGTCATTAATTACAGATATCATAAAAGTGGCATTTTTGAGAGTTAACAGATTACCTTTATCACCTCATGTAAAAAAACAGCTAGACTGCAGCCACGACAAATTTTTAAAAGAAGCAGTTAATATAAAAAAGTAAACATTAGAGAAAGAAGTTTTTTTTATTTTTTATTTTTTTTTACAATTATTCTAACAGGATATAGTACAAGTATAATGAAGAGGAAGAGAGGTGAAGTAGAAAGTTTTCAAGGAGGGTTTGAGCATTGGCAGATCCATTTCCTGTTGAAATATTATTTTACAGTTACGTTAAATTGTTTGGAATGCATGTTTGTTCGAATTTGAGGGGAAGTGTGTTCCATTTAATAGAGGGATGGTAGCTGTACAAGTTAAATCCAGATTTAGATTTAGGCTTATAGCTTTTTTAAGAGGTCTAGGGAAGAGCTTCGGAGGTTTCTTGAGGGAGGATAGTGGGAGATGAAAGAGTGTACAGCTGGACAGAAGGATGGCTGGTAAAGAATTGACTGTATGGTTTGGAGCTGAGAGAGAAGGAGGAGGTGGGGCAGTTCTAGCCAGTTTAAATATCTTAGAGACAGTGGTGCGATCTATAGGATTGTTGGGTTGCAAATCTAACTACTTTGTGGTATGTACTCTCAAGTCTAGTAAGCAGAGAGGAGTTTAGGTTAGTAAGGATTTGTGAGCAATATGTTAAGCAGGGAAGAAGGTAGGCATGAGTGAGGGCTATACTAGCTTCCTCAGTAAGAAATGTGTTATTTCTATACAGTAGACCTAGTTTAAGGAGAGTTTTCCTGATACAATTATTTATGTGGAGGTCGAATTTTAGTTGGTCATCAATTGTGATACCAAGGAGTTTTGAGCTAGGCTCAACTACAATAGTCTTGTCGAGTTGATTGGATAGTAAAAGAGGTCTTTATGTGGTTGGTTGTTTTAGGGAGGAAGAGTAGGGGTTTTGTTTTTTTAGGGTTGTGGATGAGTTGGTTGTTTGAGAGCCATGTTTCTACTGAGTTAAAGGATGAATGGGTAGCTGTTAAGAGTTCAGAGTGAGAGTTAGCTATTGTTATGACTGAAGAATCATCAGCATATTGTATAATAGAAGAGTGTGGGCAGGAGGTATAGAGTAGGTTTGTGAAGATGTTGAAGAGTAGTGGCCCTAGAATGTTCTCTGGGAATCCCAACTTATATAAGAGATCTCTCACCCAAGAGGCAGATTCATGACAATATAAGTAAGTCTCCTAAATATTAAAAAATGTGGATACCCTGCAGCATGCAAAGAACTATAACTGTAGCTAGACACTGTGAACACACTCAGCACAGTGGCTAGTCCAAAGGGTAAGGCAGGGAACTGAAATGTTATCCAGACAGACAAAACCTGTAGAAACATCTGAAGTCTGGATGAACAGAGATGTGATAAGCATCGTTTAGGTCTAGTGTTACCAGAAAACTTCAGAGAGGATGAAGAGGTAACAGGTTGTAAAGTGACAGAATTTTGAATGCGAGTACTAACACACAAAGATTTAGGAAAGAAAGATCCAGAACTGGTCTCCAAGCATCTTCTTTCTTTGGCACTAGGAACGTCCTTCAATAAAAAACTTTCCCCACCTGGGAAAGAGGAACTGGCTATATCACTCCTTCCAACAGCATGTGATGAAGAACACTGGAAACAATAGAATCTGATCTGGAGGATGAGGAATGACCACCTGGAAAGGAGGAACTTCCTTCCAATGCTATCTGAAACCCTGATGAATTATTCCCAAAACCCAGTTGTCTGAAAGAAATGGTGTCAGTGCAAAATGGAGATTGAGACTTTCTGGAAGAAAAAGGGACCAGCGTGGGAGGGGATCACCAGATCTCTTGAACAGTCATTCAGACCAATTTATTAAACTGTGCTTGGTTTTAAGAGGTACGAGATTTCTTTTTGGACCCCCCTTGCCATTTCTTCATAAATATCCATTTACCCAGACAATCCCTCGGACAAACATGGAAAATGGATTCTCTGCATCATCTTGCCCCTTTCATCACACTTTTTGATCACCTCTGCAGCATAGAGGCCAAACAGTAAATCTCTATCCAATGGTGAATTTAAAAAGTCTCACTTTTAACATCATCTGTGAGGTTCTGAGACTGCAGCCATGCAAACCTCCTTAAAATAGTACCAGTGGCCATATCACTGGAAGTCGTATCAATAGCCTTTCACACTGCAAAAAAAAAGTGACCCGTGCAATAGAAGAAACTAAATTTAAAGCACATTTTCCTCACAAAAAAAAAAACTGCTGATAAAACATTCCTCATACTTACCATAGAAGCTTGACAATTCAAAAGTCTGAAAATCAAAGCTGCAGAAGTATACACTTTTTTTCTGATACCTTGAAATATTTTTCCCATCCTTATCAGAAGCAGTAGGATTGGAATTAAAGTATTTAACAGCAGTGGAATCAACTAAAGCTATAGCTGCCAGGACAGATTTGGGAATAGGGTATAAAATTTAAAAAGGTTGGGGAACTTTGCACATTGTGTCAGCTTTTTTAGGGACAGCTGGATATCAAGAAAATTGCAAGCACTAACACAAAGATCCTGTAATGCAAACAGAACAGGTGGAATGTGTGTGGGTTCTGGAACATTCTTCTGTTAACAACTCACAGTATTTTCTGAGGAATGAGAAACCTTAGTGTTTTCCCACTGAATACACTGGCACATTCTAGTAGTAGTCTCAGAGAAAGAGAAACTCCCACAAGAAGAATCAGATGCTGAGTTCTACTCGAGTCTCAATCAGAAATCTGAGGGGAAAAAAAAACTGTATCATCCTTGTATCTCCCTGCTCAGATTCAGAATCGTGAATCTCTTCAGGAAAAGAAGAATTCCACTCATTCTTTCACCTGAAACTACTTTACAAGGATCAACAGCCTGAATTAAATCCCGAGTCAGAACCAGCAAACTACACCAACCCATAGAAATTTGAGGAGGAGTAGATACATGCTTGGATTTCTTTTTTTATGACAGGAAAAATGGGACCAACCGTTTTACTAATGGCAGCAGCTGCTTCCCTAGGGACGAGAACAATACTTTGACACAACAGGGTAACCTTTCCTTTCCCTCTCTCAGGACTGACAAGAGTGGCCGAAGACTCCAGCAGCAACACAGGACATGGCTAAACCGGGTCCATAATGGCTGTAGGTGTTACACCAGAGAGACAGATCCGGGGTAAAAGATGAAAAGTCTAATGAAAGGCACAACAAATGACCACAGTAGAATCACCCACCTGTGGTTGTGGCAAATTGCTATTCTGTTGTGGAGGCAAAGGCTGTTTGCTTAACTGTTTCTTTTTGTGGTTGAAAGAAGGACCAAATGTAGAACCAGTAGTCTGTTCCATAATTTAGCCAAAAATGGTGCCTTTTTCCTGGGGAAGACCAGCAGTAACTGCTTGTAAACACTACTATTCCACAAGTTACTTTTTTGACAGTAAAAACACAGCAAAAAGCAATTTAAAATACTACATCAGCCCCCCTGCCCAAAAAAAAAATAAACACAATTTCCCCACAGAAAAAAATGTTTTCAGTTCTTTTACACTAACAGAAAAAAAATCAGTGCTCCATTTAAAAGTGCATTACAGTCTCAAGACAGTCTGTTAAGAGAAAACTCCTAGTTTTAAAATTTTTCTAAAGAGAAAGTAATAAAACATCAACAAAATTAAGAAAACAGAACTATTTCCTCCAAAGGGAATTTATCTGCCCAGAAAATGAAAGCACAAGCCGACTGTCGATCCTCAGAAAAGCCTCGGTGAAGTGGAGCCTTCGGTGACAATAAAGCTCTGAGGGGCTTTGTGCCCAAACTTGTCTTTTAGTCAGCTCAGCTTGAGCTGCTTGAGAGTTTGCAAGAAAAAGAGTAAAAAGGATTAGTCCACATAAAATCACTTCAGCTAGCAGATCTAGGAGACTCTCTCCCTGATAACCTCCATGTGGGAGGGTTGAAGTTTCAAGTAGTTTATTGTATCACAGTTTTGCTCTTTATGATTACTGCACTTACACCTGGTGGCACAGGGAAAGCTGCTTGATAGTTTGCACATGTGGAAGGTGCCCTAAAGCCTTGGAAGCTGGCTGGCTGTCATAACCATGGCAAGAGGATGGAACCCACTTCAATACGTTAATACCCATCTACTGAACTGATATGTTACATGCTATACTTCTTCCCAGAAGACAAAGTTAAAAAAAAAAAAAAAAAAAAAAATCACTGCTGGTTTCTGAACATACTGATGAACATCCAAAAGTTACAGTGATCATACCAATATCTGGAGACAGTGGAAAAAAAGGAGCAAGGCTATAGGATTTTACAAGTGGATTATGAAGTATTGGTGAGAGGCTCAAACACAGGAATACAGAAGTGAAAGTTGCAGAAAAGAGTTTGAGGAAGATGCAAGAATTTAGAAAAAGGAGAACAGCAATATGACTACAAAGAAAGGTAATATTAGCAGTTGGATTAAAGATGTAGTATATAAGAGGTGGTGGGTGGACAGTGGAGGAGACAAAGGAGCAATATGACATGCAGCTATCAGAAGGGGTCAAGAGGTGGCACAGAGACTTTTTAGGTGCTCACCATAAAGAAGAGAGGGTGGGAAAGAGAGTTATGGCCAGGTTGAGCAAAGAGAGGAGGAAAAATCGCAAAAACTGGGGAGAAAGACAAAGTACTGGATTGAATATTTTGCTTCAGTAGTGACAGGTGGTTGTGCTGAATGAGTAAACTAGGGAGTGCAGTTGACAGACACCAGAATACTGAGAGAAGTCGCTTCCTTTAGAATGGATAAAGCACAGAGGCAAAAGAACCTACTTTCCATGGTCCTCCAGAGTATGGACAGTGTGTTGGCAAATCCTACAATACTTGTCCCTCCAGAAGTAGCCAAGGACTGGAAGACAGCAAGTATAGTACATTTGCATGCAGCAGGTATACAGCAAGCACAAATTCAGACAGCAGCAGTCTTGATAATCTGACAGCAGTGACAACGAATATCATGGACAGAATACTGTGTTAAAAAGGATTGTCTGACAAGACAATCTCCATGACAACAACAAAAATGGCTTCCTTCACCAGAAGAAACTGTTACTCAAACCTAATGCAGATTACGACTAGGTCACATGAAAACTTTACAAGGGAGTAAAAAGTAAAGTGATCTGTCTGAATTTCAGCAGTAGGCCTTTGGCATGCTCGAGTACAGGCAGCTGCTGGAATAGCTGGAAAAGGGTGGGCAGGGTAGGATCCAACTAAGGAACTGCACTGCTGCAAAAATGGTAGAGCACAGAGAAAGATGTGGTAACAGGACATTATAAATAAGGAATGCGACTAGTTTGGTATCTTAGGAGTAATCCCAAATCCAGCACTCTTCAGTGTGTTATTTCAGATATATTTGAAAGGAGTGAACAAATTCTCTACTGGTGACACAAAATTAGGTGCAGCAATAGAGGATATTGGGAAAGAGAATATCCAAGGATTTGCTAATAATGACAAGGTAAAATCAACAAGTTATACATGAGGTTCAGTGCAGCCAAATGCAAAGTACTGAACCTGAGACACAGCAGCAATGCTGGTGTGAATTATCAGTTTGGGGAATAATGCTGTTTGCAACAGAGCAAAAAAAAACAATCTGGTGATCTTTATCAAATGTAGACTGGACTAACAGGAACAGAGTGAGAGTGTAGTGGCGGCAGTCAGCAAAATGTTGGGGTGCACAGCAAGAGGGACAGACCACAGAAACTAAGATACAGCTTTTCCTCTTTACTTCGTTACTGTTAGGCTGTATCTTCAGTACAATGTACAGTTCTGAAGGCTAAGCAAGAGGGACACCAAGCTAGTGAAAGCAGTCCAGCAGTCCAGAAGAAAGACACTAGGAGCGTGCATGGGACAGAGAGGAAATGACAATCAGAAGAGCTAAAGCTCCCATCGCTATAGACTTAAAGTCTGCAGAATGCACCCAAGATTACATCAGGAACATGTGAAGAGGTTGCCCTGAAAGGAGAGACAGGAATGAGGACAGGTTCTTGTGAAGCAGACAGCAGGTACAAATTACTCCCTAGATCTGTAAATGTTCTTCCTAGCTGAGAGAGGTAAAGACTAACAAAAAGGATTAGTGCAGTAAGTACACTTATACTCCCACACACTTTAAACTTGGCAGATTATATAGACACAAACTTTACAAGGATAAGTCCACTAAAAAGGCACTTGCAAACAGTGTCTTTATCCCATCCCTCCTTCATGGAGACCCCATCTTTACCAACCTCCACCAAGCTCTCAAAAACAAACTCCAAGCACGCTACCACAAAATGCCAAATTTGTAACTAGCTCACCATACTGATTATGTCACTGTCTAGCTCTTAATGAACTTAACAGACTACAGGTTCTAACAATATCTCAATTTCACCCAATTAACCCTAGCTCATAAACTAATTTACAAACCAAATAGCTGCCCTACCCTTCAGGACATCCTACAACCCTACTCCCCACTCCAAAATCTATGATCGTCTAACAAACAATTTGTAACCATTGGACGGCGCAGTGGTGCAGCGGTAGCGTTGTCGCCTCACAGCAAGAGGTTCTCTGGTTCGATTCTCGGCTGGGGTGCCTTCTGTGTGGAGTCTGCATGTCCTCCCTGCGTTCGTGTGGGTTTCCTCCGGGTGCTCCGGTTTCCTCCCACGTTACAAAGACATGCATCTGGAACCTTTCTCCCCGGGCCTCCGCTGAAAATTGGCTTCGTTCCAAGTTGGACTTTCCCGGTTAACAATTGTTAAATAAATAAAAAATAAATAAATAAATAAATTGGGAAACTTAATAAAAGAGCTGGACACGGCCTCTACTCCTATGCCATAGCTAAGATTTGGAATGCTCTTTCCTCTGAAATCACCCTCCTTGACTCATTAAATGCATTCAAAATATCTCTAAAGAAATACTCTCAATCACATCTGTCCTTGTACCAAAAACTATAGGACACCTTAAATAAACATTTTTTCTTCTCTTTTCTCATCTTTTGTTCCTCCATCCTTCTCCTACCATATCTCTTTCATCTATCTTTATCTTTTATACCTCCACCCCCCTACTTCCACATCTCTCTCGTCATAACCAAGCTACCTTTTTTTTTTTTTTTTTACTGGCATCGTCATTCTCTACCTCCAAACAAATATTACACCGTTCCTTACTATACTTCCACTCATATTATCATGATGAGTGTACCACATATAGCTTATATATTATTGTGTCTTTCATGTTATTCTGTTTGTAGCAACCTACCAACTTTATGTTGTTGCACTAATTAAATAATTTAATGTATATTTGTTTAATTTTGCTCTGTATATTCATTTGCATGGCATATTTGCCATTTAAAGTATTTTTGTTAAATTTTGCTCTGTATGTTCATTTGTATGTCTTACTTGTGAAGGATTTCTGCCTGGGCCTTCACTGAAAATGAGTTTCTGACCCAGTGGACTTTCCGGTTAACAAATGTCAATAATAAATGACTAAATAAAAGTATTAGACATAAATCCGATGGGTGCATGTTTGAAGGCAATTAAGGGGCAAACTATAAAGGCTTACTGCTCTCCTCTGTTATCAAACAAATGTAATCTAATCCTTCTGTCCATCCAATATGCATTTGACACATGAGTACAGCATCCAATACTAAGACAATTCAGCACCACTAGTCACATCCCTCCACTCAGCCTATACTCCCAATCACCAACAAACCCTTTTTGTCCTCTCCAGCCAGATTTACACCCGTCTAACCAATGTACCACCAACCCTTCCCTTTTATGCTTCCTTAACAGTCTCATATGTGTTAGCTGAAGGTGCTACTGAAATCCAAATACAACACATCCACAGGATCTGTCTATCACCACCTCATTTGTCAACCACTTAAATAACAGATTAGACCAGTCTTACGAAATTTAGTCTAGACTGTTTATTTTCTGAAGGCTCTTATCCAAGAAGCATGTCAACATCTCTCAGGATTTTTTCCCCACTGGTGAGGTCATTAAAACTGCCCTATAGCCTCTGTCTCTTGTACAACTCTTGACATCAATTATTGATGCTTTTCTCCATTTGGTCATAACAATCCTTCCTCCACAGGTCTGCAGAACAAACCATGAAGGGATCCAAAAGTACCTCACCAAGTTATGCTGGCTTATACCAAACAGCACACCTACAACTTCCTCTATAGTTTGCCTTGTTGCAGAAATACCACATCCTAGTACCCTTAGTATGTGCTCACCCAAATCAAACTGATGGAAACCACATTACTTACAACCAACAGATCCCCACTGTGCTTCTTAACCAATAAATTGTGATAAAGGCAAACAGAGAAGGCTGACACTGCTACACAGGAAAGTGAGGCTAGCAATTAATAAAAAAAGAAAGGGTTTACAAGAGGTGGAAAGGACAGAACTGAGAGTGAAAGACACAATACTCAGACACCAGTACAAGAAAAACATAGTTGCTGAGTGCAGTAAATATAAACGTTGAAAGGGAGTTAACAGATGAGATTAAAAAGAGAAACACTGGCTTTTTTTAGGTTCACAGCAAAATTAAGGAAGGAGGATACAAACCCAGGCAAGTGAACAAAGATAGAAGGGAAGACCATAAAAGGCTGAGAAACAGCTTAAGTCCTGAAAGGATACTTAGATTTAGTCTTCACAAAATAAAGTAATCGAAGGGTACTGTGCCAGAAGAGAGGCAGAGCAAAACGGGGGAAAAATGAAATAAGGAAAAAAAAAGAACAGCAGAGCAGAAGGGAGGAGTTGACTGCCTTTACTTTTACTGTTTGCTAATAATGGGTGGGCTGGTCTGATGACCATTTTCAGCCATGACGCAAAAGTAGAGAAACAAAAGCAAATATTCAAGAAGCATACAATATACAAGAACAAATGCAAAATCAAATGTCTGTTTAAGGGTCTTTGAACAAATGTAGGTTTGCTGCAGATCCTTATGCTTGTTACAGAGCCCTGCACACACAAACAGTGCAGAGACAGATTTAATAGTACAACCTAAGCCGTTTACAATTATTATAGTATACACAAAGTCCATTTTGCATTTCAACATTTCAGGAAATAAGCATGACAACAAGCAGAGAAAGGACCGCCATGCCAGAGGTTCTATACTGTTAGAATTAAACATTTCATGGTGACTGTCTTGCTGGTAGTAGTATATTGTGTGTTATCAAAATGGTACAGTTGAGTCTAACTCAGAAGCTGCTGTTAAAATAGGGATAATTAGTATGGCATATAAAATATTGTATGCTAACTATAAGAATCAATCAAATCGGAATAGGTTAGAAAAGACTGGAGAGAGAGACTACTGGAAAGGCAATTTACAAAGTAAATTTCAGGAGATCTGTATGTCTACCAATCATGCAACAAAGTTCAGATTTAGAATTTTTTCTTGGAAGTGTTTACATAGATTAATTTTATATCCCAATTAGACTGCAGAGACTTTTTCCTCAGGTAGACAGCAAATGTTGGAGGTGTGACGGAAAACAGCAGCTAACTAGAAATGTGTTTTCTGGGAGTGTAACAAGTCGACATATTTTAAAACTTCCTACAGAGTATTGTTAGAAATGCTGTGTGAGTCAACAGCTGTAACTAGGAAAATGATTCTTCAGTTAGGACACAGAATCTGAATTGTCCATACGTAGTATAAGGCCTTATCTACTGGCTACAAAAAAAAAACACAATTACTAGAAAATGGAAATCAAAATCTAAACCAACTGTAATTTATAAATTGATTACTATAAAAGAAAAAAAGTAGATGTAGAATATTCACCAAAATGAAAGGAGCAAATTAAACAAATAAATGGAATTTGTGGGACAATACATGCAGAATAATATGCTCAAGAGGAGGAGTGAGGTTTAAGGGACGGCAATAATTGAGAAATTTATGCAATGGTACACTAAACTGTTAAAAAGAATATACATAATGTATAACAATTGAAATGTTAATATAGTTTAATGTATGTGTGCCTGCATCTTAAGTAATACTTTAATAAAGGTATTTGAAAACAAAAAAAAATACAACTTGTAGGAAAACTTGTTTTAAGAAAGTGTACATCCTTCATTTACAAATACTTATCTGAACAGTCACTGAACAATGAGGTGACAAGTGTCTTACCATTATCTTTCCTGTCCATTAATTACTCCAAGTAGGGCAGAATATCTTGCTACCTGGAAAAAAGTTACAAAATTTAAAACAGATAATTTTAACAAAAACAAATCCACTTCACATGTTTATGAACAAAACACCCAATAAAGCGTTACCTCAAGGAGTCCTTTCTAACATAAGCTTTTGAGGTATTCAGTACTGGGATGTTATCAATTTGATTTTTCATAACAAGAAGGACTTACAACAATGTTAAGGCAAAAAGTAAAACACCAGAAGGAAATACAAATGATTTTTAAATATTGTGACTTGTATAAATGGAATGCATAATACTAACAAATACTTAGCCTTCCAAAATCAAACCGCACAAAAAAAAAATTCAGTGCATCAAGTCGTCTTGTAACAAGCACACAGTGAAAAATGGCAACTAGATGATCATTGCAGAATACATCGAGGAAGACCTAAAAAGTTACGTAAAATAAAAAGGGACTACTATAATGAACAAAATTCACCTGTCTGATTTCAGATCAAGACATTATCTGCCCTTTTAAGCGCCTTAATATTTCACCAATTCTCGAGCCCTACATACACAGCCTTTTCCACCTGTCTGTCTCATGTGCTCCTGAATGCCTCTGAAGATTCCTTGCCTACCACTCATTCAAGTAGTCTAGTCCATGGGTCTATGCGTTCAGCCTCCCTATGGGGAAGGAAAAAAAGAGAGTAGGTCTGGAGATATAAAACTAGTCAGTTCCTACAATCTGCTGCCTGTGCCTCCTCCTTCTCCACTCTGTCCTACCTGTTCAGAATTATCCCATCTCCTCAACATGATCTTGTGTACAAATTCACATCCCAAAGTCTCTTCTGATCTCAACTATGAACAGCTCTCGCTACTCCAACCTCTAGTCATACTCCTCCTTCTTCCAATACTGGCAGCACTACCCTAAACTTCATCCAGCAGGCTAATGGCCTTTTCCTTACATGGTCTCCAGAACTGCACATAGTACGTGAGCTGTGTTGTAGACTAAATGTCTTTCCACTGCTTCAGCAACCTAATCCCCTGTAGATATACCCAGCATTTTATCTGCTATTACTACACTAATACTGCGCTCTTGGTGGTACAATCTGTCAGTAATCAAAACTCCTAGACCTTTTTTTTTTCCTGCTCTGTTGCTGCTGTCAGTTCTAATCCTCCTAGCTTGCACTTGACACCATTGTTGTTGAGGCCTAAGAACAGTATTTTGTGTGCATGTGTACTGAACCTCAACTACTACCTTTCTATCCACCTGGTCAGCCTTCCTAAATCCTCTGCAGGACTCTACCCTACTCTCCACTATTGCACTTATCCTGTGTATCATCAGAAAAGAGGTTGAACCTTGTTATTTCCCCAGATGTGTTGGGTACAAACACAGAAGAATAACAGACCAAGGGCAGACCAAAGTGGTTCTCTTCCAGTCAACTTGCTAATTCTGGGGTCTGTCCCTTTCACTACAACCCTCTGTGTCTTACAAGTCAACAATGCAGCTATACATTTCCTTAGCCTTGGGCCTACTCCCTCAATCTCACCGGTTTTCCTATCAGCCTTGCTTAAGTCCAGTAAACTACATCTGCCTGCACTGCCCTCCCACATTCATCTATATCCCAGTAATAGAACTGGATAGTGTTTGACATGACAGGTTTTTAAGGCCATGAACTTGCATAACTGGCTGTCTCCAGTCTGCTATTCTCTGAGTGAAGCAAAAAGATGATAAATGCATAGTGATGAAAGGCAAGGATAATAGTATAACAAGTTAGAAAACAAGATGTCTATTTTTTTTTTTTACTTCAAAGCATATAAAATGCAAAACAGAATAACATTTTTAACTAGTTTCTCAGCACTCAAATGTCTTGCTGCTGTATACTCTTCTACTGTCAACTTGACTGTATATTTTTAAATAAAAATATTCATTAAATAACACTTGGTCTGCTTTAAACTAGCACAAGGTAATGTAATTTAGCAATATAACCAATATACAAAAATTATTAATTAGTAAAATAACAAAGGAAAGACTGCTATGCTGTTAATCAACATACAGTCTCCCTTCTCAGTCTGTTACACTGTAGAATGAGTCTTTCAAAACCACTTTATTCTCATGAGAGACTTATGTAATGGCATCACTTATTTAAAAAGCACAACTGATGTTAGTGTTTTCATATCTTTGCTCTCATGCCTCCGACACTAAAGACGGCAGACCTGTCACCCCTTCTGTGGACATTCCTCTCGTTCTTCAGCAAGACATCTTCATTCGGAGACTACAGTCAGGCTATCTGGGGGCAATGTCTACATGGACTACTGTCCACAGCCTTTATGTTATATATACATCTATAAAAGAACATAAAAAAGCCAGAAAATGTGATTATTTGATGATTTCTGAATTCAGCAGTTGCCAACATTGAGTCTGTGGGCAACTACTATAGTCCTTACAGCAAAATCTGCAATATATTTTATTTGGGGCAATTTTATCATCCTTATCCATTTGAAGTATAACAGTGGTACACTGGTGGGGTATTTAAGCATGCAAGGAAAAATGTACTTCCATGCAGAAAACTGTGTTTGCATGTCTATGTGTATTTGTTTGTAAAAATATATATTTCTATCTACCAATATACATATACATACAGTAGATATAAAAAGTGCACACACCCGTGTTAAAATGCCAGGTTTTTGTGATATAAAAAAATGAGACCACAATAAATCATTTCAAAACGTGGATCATAGGAGATTACTAGGCTAATGGCTCTGAGGCCCTTACAAGCCTAGCCAAGAGTTTATCCCCAGAAAAGAAAAGTACAGTTTTGTACCTACCATAAATGTAGATGTCCGATAGGTATGCATGTGCAGTCATAACATATGGGTTGTCCTGCCTCAGGCAGCCCTTCGGTCGGCCGGATTCCAAAGTCTGGGTCTGGCCTCGGCTGATGTCACACTTTCCCCGACGTCAGAGCTTCTGGGGTATAAAGGCTTCAGCCAACGCCATTTTCCTCAGTGTTTCTTGCCCCAGATGCCAGGTGCCCTCTAGGAAGGCTAAATTTGGATAAATGTTGAATGTTCCAAACAGTAGCAAAAAATATAAATATATACATATATACAAACAAACAAATACACCATAATAGATTCCCCCAGCTAGCTGAAAGAGGGGTAAGTACCCTAGGAGTACCACAGAGGGGAAGGAGGGTGGGTAATCCTGACTGCAGATGCATACCTATCAGACATCTACATTTATGGTAGGTACAAAACTGTACTATGTCCTTCAAGGATGCATCTGCAGTCATAACATATGGGTAGAATACCATAGCCAAACTGGGGGAGGAGGTACTAAGATAAGGATGGTGTAGTTAAGATCCCCTGTAAAACTGCAGTTGCAAAGCCTGCTCGGGATCTGGAGTATAAAGGTAGATTGTAATGCTTGGCAAATGTATGCACAGAGCTCCAAGTAGCAGCTTCTAAAATGTCCTTGGTAGCCACCCCTCATAGGAAAGCTGTAGTGGTGGCTGTGGCCCTTGTGGAATGAGGCCTGATATTTTCAGGAGCTGTCTTTCCATGAAAAGAGTAGCAAAAGCGAATGCAATTTCCTATCCATTTTGAAATTGTCTGTTTGGAAATTGCTTTTCCTTGCACCACAGTTGCATATGCTACAAAAAGTTGATCAGTTTCTCTGCTGGTTTTAGTTCTGTCCAGATAGTAGCGTAGTTGTCTGTGTATATCCAAGGTGTGCAAAAGTTTTTCTCCTTTGTTCTGTGGGTTAGGGAAGAACGTAGGCAAATGAATAGCTTGGTTCAAGGATACCCTGGATACCACCTTTGGCATGAAAGTAGGATTGGTTCTCAGAGACACTCTATCCTGGTGAAATATAAGGAAAGGCTGCACTGCCATTAATGCCTGTAACTCGGATACTCTTCTTGCTGAAGTGATTGCCAGAAGGAAAGCAGTTTTCCAAGATAAAAACTACAAGTCTGCTGATGCTGCTGGTTCAAAAGGAGGTAGTGTCAATTTTTCCAGCACAAAATTGAGATCCCATGCAGGCAGAGGTTGTCTGAGAAGAGGGTGAGAGAAGATAGGAGGATCCATATTGTATTCTGCTGAAATTGCAATGGAAGAATAGGACAGGCCATTGTGGAACAATTCTGCTAAGTATTCTAGGATGTGTGCTAGGTTTGCCACTGTGACATCTGTGCCCTTTGATGTGCTCCAAATGAGGAATCTCTTCCATTTAGCTGAGTATGTCTTCCTTGTGGAGGGTCTGCGAGCCTCCAGGATAATGTCCTTGACCCTCTGAGATAAGACAGTTTGGTTTGGTTTTAAGCAATTTTCCAGGCAGTTAGTTGCAGTGTTTTCAAGTTTGGATGCAGGGTCTTGAAATTGTTCTGCGTTAGAAGAAGAGGCCATAGGGGTAGAGGCCATGAGTTCGCCTGAGACATGCTTCTCAGTAGCGGATACCAGTGCTGTCTTGGCCAGTCTGGAGCTATTAGTATCACCTTTGGCTGTTCCTCCCTGATCTTCAGTAGAACCTTGTACATCAATGGGAGAGGTGGAAATGCATACACTGTTAGGGCATTCCAGCTGAAAGAGAGAGAGAGTCCACCCTCCAGGCTTGTGGGTGGAATGTCCTTGAGCAGAATTTCTTCAGTTGGTGGTTGAGTGGGGAGGCGAACAGATCTATCTCTGGCATTCCCCATTTCTTTGTTATGAGTTTGAAGATGTCTGGATGCAGCATCCATTCGTGAGCATCCGTGGTAGTTCTGCTTAAGCTGTCTGCTAGTGAATTCTATTTTCCCGGTACGAATTTGGCCTGCAGCTGGATATTGAGATTCAGGCCTAGGTTCCACAGATCCATTGCCATCCGGCATACAGGGTAGGAATGCGTGCCTCCCTGTTTATGTACCACATGACCGTGGTGTTGTCTGTCCTTATCAGCAGATGTCCTTGCTGGAAGAATGGTTTGAATGCCTCGATTGCATGCTTCACTGCCAGCATCTCCTTTTGGTTTATGTGCAAGTTTAGCTGGCCTTGAGCCCATAGGCCTTGGATACATTTGTCCTCCATGTGTGCTCCCCATCCTAGGTCTGAGGCGTCCGTGGTGATGGTCTGCCTTGGTTTTGGTTTGTTGAAAGGCAACCCTCTGTTGGACTGGCAGGCCTGAGCCCACCACAGGAATTCCTTTTGAAGGCATGGAATGATTGGTATCATGGTTTCTAGACTGTGCCTGTGTTGAGGCCATACATTCCTTAGGTACCATTGTAATTGCCTCATATGCAGCCTGGCTTGCGGGATCAAGATTGTGCAGGATGCCATGTAACCCAGGGCCTGCAGGACTTTCCTTGCAGTAAGCTGAGCTTGTCTTGTCAAAGTC
This sequence comes from Protopterus annectens, assembly GCF_019279795.1. Classification (NCBI taxonomy): domain Eukaryota; kingdom Metazoa; phylum Chordata; order Ceratodontiformes; family Protopteridae; genus Protopterus; species Protopterus annectens. The sequence continues at coordinate 1,041,729,897 of NC_056732.1, forward strand.
ATGAAGTAATCTGGAAGTTGTTTTTGTTTTTCTTCTGTGAGAAAAGCCATGAGTTATTGTGTCCAGATCCGCACCCAAAAAGGTTATCCTTTGGGATGGCACTAGTCTTGACTTTTGGATGTTGACTGTGTATCCCAAGGCCTGTAACAGGTGTATGACATAGGCCAAATCCTTTAGCAATTTTGTCTTGTTGTCCGCTTGTATTAGGCAGTCGTCCAGGTATGGGTAGATTTGAATTCCCTGAAGTCTGCAATGTGCAATTACTGATGCCAGGCATTTCGTGAATACTCTGGGCACAGTAGATAAGCCAAAGGGTAATGCTGAGAATTGATAATGCTCTGATCCTGCAAGAAATCTGAGGTGTCTTCTGCAATCTGGTCGGATAGGGACGTGCAGGTATGCCTCCTTGAGATCTAGAGTCACCAGCCAAGACTCCTTGCCCAACATGGGAAGAAGTTGCTGTAGGGTCAGCATTTTGAATTTTGGCACAATGAGATATGTGTTCAGTGCGGACAAGTCGAGAATAGGCCTCCATTGGTTTTCTTTTCTTGGTACAAGGAATAGTCTGGAGTAAAATCCTTGGCCTTGTTCCATAGATGGTACCCTTTCTATCACTTTCATCTGAAGTAAATTGTTGATTTGTCTTAAAGCCTCTGGCTTCTGGTTTGGTGGAAGGTTTGGCATTCCGCTCCTTTTTGGTAAAGTGTGGAAGTGAAACCTGTATCCTTTGTCTATTGTTTGCAATGTCCATCTGTTCTTTGTAATGCAATGCCAGTTTTTTGAGAATAAAGCCAGCTTTCCGCCCAAGGGAGCTTCCAGTTGTTCCCTGGTAGGCGGAATCAGAGTCAAGTCATTGTGTCTGTCCTGTGGTAGTGGTTGTAGTTGTAGCTGTAGCTGTGGCACTACTCCTCTGGTTAGCAGGCTGCCACTGACGGCCCCTGTAGGCACCCTTTGATTGACCTCTGCCTCTAGGGCGTCTATTCCTGCCCCTCTGTGCTCTGGAGGTGTCTGGAAAGGACCAATTCATTGAAGGCCAGTTTCTGCTGAACCTCGGAGGTTGGACCTTCAGAAATTCCTTTACTGTTTGCACAGATTTTGCTTTTTCTTCCACTTTCTTTAGAATCTCCTGTGCAGGGGAGCCAAATAAACTTTGTTTCTCCATTGGAGCATCTAGGAGTTTAGCCTTGACATGGTCTGGCAAGGATTGCTCTTTTAGCCAGGCATGCCTACAAATTACTGCCCCAGTCATAGCTGATCTAAATGAAGCCTCCAGTGCATCATAGCCACATTTTAAGAAATGATTACTGACCTGCTGAGAGTTGTGTACCAAATCCTGAAGGGATTTACGGTCTAAAGGTTCAGGAGAAGAAAGCTTTTTATTCAGCTGATCTAACAAATATTCTTGGTACTGTATCATATGGAATTGACAGTTTAATGCCCTGGCAGAAAGAGTAGCAGATGTATAAACCTTTTTACCCCATCTCTCTAATGCTCTAGACTCTCTTTCAGAGGGTAGGGGATTTTTGGCAGTGGCAGCTGCAACACCTTTTGGGCCCTGAGAAATAGTTCCTGGGTCTGCAGCATGGGCTTTACACAGGTGGAAGTGTGAATCAGGGACCCTGTAATATCTGTCAGGTTTGGCCGGGGGAAGAGAATCAGGTGCAGAACTGACATCATTATACACATCATCAATTACAGTTAGCACTGGTGGTATGGCTAAGGGCCTATGCTGGGGCAAATGTAAAAATGTCCTTAATCTTTTTCTAGAATCAGAAAAATCCTGACCCTGCCATTGAAAGTGTTCCCTCATTGAGTGCAAAGTCTCCCCAAAGGAAAATTCTTCAGGAGGGGAGGCCGAAGGGATAGAGTCTTCTGCATCTGAATCCTCATAAGGCGAATAGGCCCCTTCCTGATGGTCTGACAAATCAGATCCATCCGAGGAGTAATCAGAGGGGAGAGGTTCAGAGGGTTCAGTCCTAGGCCTTTTGTCAGGTGGAAGTTGGGAGGCCCTGTCTGGGTGAGGTTGGGAACCCCTAATTAAGGATATAAGGTCCTCAGCAAGACTGAGAATCTGAGAACTTGAGGAAGGCCTCTGTGAAGTAGATTTGGCAGGTAAAGCTTTTGAAAGTTTGGCAGCTTTAGCCCTGGAGAAGGCCTTAATAGACATAGAAGCTGGGGGCCTAGCTGCCCCACGTGCAGGAGTAGAAATGTCCAATGGAATGGTGTCGGACAATTCCTGAGCGCTAGCTTCGGTAAGGATTTCTGAAGCCGACTCAGCCGGGGCCTCTCTGGCCTCGGTTGTCGGAGGTATGATTTCGGTCGTAGTAAGAACCGAGGACTCTGTTTCAGCCGAAACCGAGACACTCGCGGTAGGCCTAACTGTGGTTTCAGCCGAAACCGCAGGCTGCGAGTGTCGGTCCTTTTCCCTGCGTTTTTTGGGCATATGCGTAGTCGGAGTCTCCGACGGCATTTTATATGCAAAAGCGGATCCGAAAAATTCTTCTGCAAACTCCGACCGACGTCTAAGAGTCCGTCGGTTGAAGGAGGCACAGGCTAAACAAGCTGATACGTCGTGGTCTGGGCCTAAGCAAGGAAGGCAGTAAGAATGGAAATCCTTATGAGGTATTTGTTTCCCACAAGTTAAACAATTATTTACTTTGTCTGACATCGGCTGAGGCAAGAAAGAGTCCCCAACGGGTACTTAGCTTTTTCAAGTCTTCGGTAGCTGAAATCTCTGGATCTGACCGACCGGCACTTGCGAACAGCTTCTGCTTCGGGCACCGCGCGGCAAGAAAGACTGAGGAAAATGGCGTCAGCTGAAGCCTTTATACCCCAGAAGCTCTGACGTCGGGGAAAGTGCGACATCAGCCGAGGCCAGACCCAGACTTTGGAATCCGGCCGACCGAAGGGCTGCCTGAGGCAGGACAACCCATATGTTATGACTGCAGATGCATCCTTGACGTACATCTACACTCAGCACCTGTCGTCCCTGTCAATGAGGGACACAGGTGGAATCCCTGAAAAAATCTGTGGTTGCCCATCCACTCACCAAGGTGGCTCTTTAGGAGCATCAGTGACGTACTTTGCTTGACATTTATGGGGAGTCTATTGCAGTGACAGGGCAGCCTCTGGGAGACAGCCCTGTCTCTCCAGCAAGTTTTGTTAATGTCACATATTAGATTTAAGCCTTCTGGTACTATGCGAGGAGTTAGACTTATGGATATGGAGCATCTCTAGTAGAGCAGGGTCTGAGACTGCCTTGTAGGCGAGACACAGATCACCTCTGAGCAATCTGTATGCTACAGAGTAGAGTGAGTGATTTGAGCCTGTCCACATAGGACAGGTGTTGGAGCCCATGGATTCTCTATGTGAGGTATTTCGGTGGCCTTCCAGTTGGTGCAGGTGTTTGGAGATGTACATACCAAACAGGGCATTGTACTCAATTATTTTCCTAATGAGAGAGAAGCACAGAGAGGCAATAACCTCTTTTTCTGGATGCAATCCCTTTACTTGTGAGATGAACCAAGATTTTTCTGACCACTAACTCTACATGATGGTCAAATGTGAGACTGTTGTTAACTTGTGTACCCAGGTCTCTCACCACAGGTTGTGTGCTTAGAGGGTTGCCACTAATGTGGTAATCAGTAGGCATCGTGTTTTTGCCGAATGGTATGATAACACATTTATTTGCATTTAATTTAAGGCCATGACTTTGGCACCAGTCATTTGCTGCTGTGAGACCCTCGAAGTATGTTAACATAATTTGGGGAGTCAATGACAGCATCCAACTTACAATCGACTGCAACTTGGTCAGCCACAGGTCTTTTGTCTTTGCCTGGACCTCTGAGAAGTAGATGCCAAACAATAGGGGTCTCAGGACAGATCCCTGGGGGACACCACTAGTGATAGGTCTGCTATCTAAGGTAGTGGCACCGATTTTGACCTTGTGGGTCCTATCAGTGAGCCAGTTGGTCACCCACCTGATGAGATAGGGATTTACACCAAGTTCTGTTAGCTTTTTGATGATGCCCGAGTGGGGGATTGCTTCAAAGGCTTTGGCCAAATCAAGGTAAGTTGTGTGTACTGACTTTCCCTCATCCAATGCCTTGGTGAGGTGACGGGTCTCAAAAAAAGGCAACCAGGTTCAACAGGCAAAATCTGCCCTTGATGAATCCGAAATGGGCGGGGTCAAGTGCTTGGAGATTGCCTATGTCCTTGTTTATTTGGTCCATAAGAATACACTCCATGGCCTTACAGATCAGACTTGTGAAGCTAATTAGGCAATAGTTACCAGGGTCAGTAGTGGCACCACCTTTGCGCAAAGGGATGACAATGGCAGTTCTCCACTCTGCTGGAATGAAGCCTGTACTTAGGCTATGGTTGAATAGGGTGTGCAGAATACAGCCTGGAACACCACCAGGTCCCATGGAAGCTGTGTTCTTTGCCTTGGATAGGGCCTTTAACACGATCTATGGATATGTGAAGTGTGAGGCAAGTATCGAGGATATCGAATGGACCATTATGGGGAGACAGGAAGGTGAGATTTGCGTTGAACCCAATCTGCTAGCAGGTTGGCTAAGTCAACAGGATCATTGTAAGTGGCATCATTAAGAACTAATTTGCAACAAACCTGAGCTTTGCCATGGAGGTTTCTGATCTAACAAAAAAAGGCTTTGTGGTTAGCCTTTGTTTCGGATGCTAGTTTTGAGTCATAATTGGCTTTGGAGATTTTCAAAAGTGACCTAATTTGCTTGTCGAGGCTAAGGAGGGAGTTTTTCCAATTGGAATTGGACAACAGTTTCTTCCTTTTGTTGTAAAGCATGTTGATAGAGGATGTCCACCACATAGGTTTGTCTCTCCTTGAAGAACAGGTTTTAGTTCAGTTGGGTAAGGCTGAGTCCATGCAGTTGTACAGGTGCTTGTATACTGCACTGGTATACTGTCCAGCATATTTGCCTGCATCCTCTGAGGGGGCGGTGGTGTGAGGCTACTGATACCCTCCCTTAGAAGGTTGCAGTCAGTTTTTGAAAAGTTTTTTTAGCTTGGTTACAGCTGGGGAGGTGGACGGGATAAACAGTTCGAATGAGACCTGGTCTGATCTTACCAGCGAAGAACTTACTATGGGGGTAGTGCAGCAGTCACCCATGTTGGTGAGAACCAAGTCTAGAATGATATCGCCCCTTGTGGGAGATAAGACAAGCTGGTCTAGCGCATTAGAACTGATGAAATCAAGGAATCGTTGGGTGAGTGCATTAGAGAAGGAATAGTTCACCCAGTTTATGGTGGGGTAGTTGAAGTCACCAAGGATCAGGGTGTTAGGGAAGTACCTTGATGGACTCAAGTAGGTCCAAGGAGAAGGAGTGGGTGTCCTGAGTCATGGAGGGGGGTCTATAGCTGGCTATAACTTGGATGGGTGTCTTTCCAATTGTCAACTGCACCTGGAGAAGTTCTGGTGCATCATGCTGGCAAACCAGTCTGGAGGTGTGCTTTTCTTTAATGTAAATAGAAACTCCACCACCCTTAGTCTTCCCAACCTCATTTTGGGGTCGGAATGTGTGGAATGAGGTATAGTCTGGTAAGGCAGGGGTGCTCTCAGCAGCCTTGAACCAAGTTTCTGTGACTGCACAGATGTCAGCATCTTCCAGCGCTAGGAGAGCCTCCAGTGAGTGCATTTTCAGGTTAAGATTCCTAGCGTTAAGCAGCATGACCTTCAATTTGCTTTTTGACAGGTCTTTTAGGTTGGAAGATTTGTGTGTGGCAAAAAAAAAAAAAAAGGTACAATGGGGGAGGCAAGAGCCTTGGCCAGAATCCTGAATCCCAGGAGTGACAAGTGGAGGCCATCTCTTGCAAAGTATCGAGGTCTGTCAACCATGTCATCCCAGGCATGTGACCTATAACGTACAATTCATTTGAAAAACTAACAAATCTGTTTGTGGAAAAAATATAAACAATAAAAAACGTAAATAGGCTGGTTGTATAAATGTGCACACCCTTAAACTAATATTTTGTTGTTTGTGCACACCCTTAATCTAATACTTTGTTGAAGCACCTTTTGATTTAATTACAGCATTCAGTCTTCTTGGGTACACACCTGCCATCAATTAGAGAGACTCTGATTAACCCCAAATAAAGTTCAGCTGTCCTAGTAGGATTTTCCTGACATTTACTCAGTTGCTTGCTACAGGAAAAGCCATGGTTCACAGGGAGATTACAAAGCATCAAAGGGATCTTATTGTTGAAAGGTATCAGTCAGGAAAAGGGTACAAAAACATTTTCACAGCACTGGATATACCATGGAACAGAGTAAGGCAGTCATCAAAAAGTGGAGAAAATATGGGACAACAGTGACGTTGCAAAGAACTGGGCATCCCTCCAAAATTGATGAAAAGACAAGATGAAAGCTAGTCAGGGAGGCTGTCATGAGACCTACAGCAACACTGAAGGAGCTGCAGGAATGTCTGGCAAGTACTGGTTGTGTACTACATGTGACAACAATCTCCCGTATTCTCCATATGTCTGGACTATGGGGTAGGGTTGTAAGACGGAAGCCTTTTCCTACATGGAAAAACATGCAGGCCCAGCTAAAATTTGCAAAACAATACATAAAGTCTCCCAAAAGCATGTGGGAAAATGTGTTATGGTCTAATGAGTCCAAGGTTGAACTTTTTGGCCACAATTCCAAAAGGTATGTTTGGCGCTAAAACAACACTTTGCATGACCAAAAGAACACCATCCCCACGGTGAAGCATGGTGGTGGCAGTATCATGCTTTGGGTTGCTTTTCTTCAGCTGGAACTGGGGCTTTAGTCAAGGTGGAGGGAATTATGAACAGTTCCCAATACCAGTCACTTTTGGCCCAAAACCTTCAGGCGTCTGCTAGAAAACTGAAGATGAAGAGGAATTTCACCTTTCAACACGACAATGACCCCAAACATATATTCAAAACAACAAAATGAATGGCTTCAACAGAAGAAAATTAAAGTTTTGGAATGGCCCAGCCAGAGCCCAGACGTAAATCCAATAGAAAATATGTGGGGTGACCTGAAGAGGGCTGTGCACAAGAGATACCCTCGCAATCTGACAGATTTGTAATGCTTTTGTAAGGAAGAGTGGGCAAATATTGCCAAGTCAAGATGTGCCATCCTGATAGACTCCTACCAAGAAAAGCAAATGGTGTAATTAAATGAAAAGGTGATTCAACGAAGTATTAGTTTAAGGGTGTGCACACCTATGCAAACAGTGTACTATATGTTTTTTATTTTTTTCTATTTGTTCCAACAGATTTGTTTTTCAATTGAACTGTACAGGTTATAGGTCAAATTAAAGGTGGGAAAAGTTCCGAAATGATTTATTGTGGTCTCATTTTTTTATATCACAAAAACCTGGCATTTTAACAGGGGTGTGTACACTTTTTATATTCACTGTACATATAACATACATGTGTGTGCTCACACATCTGTGAGTACAGCTCTATGCATATATGTGTTATGTGTGTATTTATGTGCTACTCAAATGATTAAATTGTTAGATCACTTAAACTTGTCAAGCCTTACATGATTACATGAAAATACAAGTGGTCTCACTTTTGGTACAACTGATCAAAAGGTGTCCGTTTTTCTCAGAATGAGGACTGGGGATACACAATTAACTCACTGCTGTAGGCTCTTGGACATGGTGTATATAAAGTAGCTGGTACTGTTATGACTGTCACAGTCCATGTAATAGTCCATGTTGGCGTGAACAACTTGAGACATAACTCCCTGGACTATATGAAGAGACATGATTGAGCTTGCTGAATGCGTGTCCCAGGCAGGTATGTCCCTAGCCTTAAGCAGCATTCTACCGTCACCAAGAATGATGCCTCAATACAAACAGAAAATTATTGATTTTAACAATTGGGTTAGTTTCTGGTGTCATTCCAGGGATCCAGTACCTGACAGCCTGGAAAGATACGATCGAATGACCACGATGTTTTGCTAGAGATGGCCTGCATCTGTCTCACTCAGGCTTCAGGCTTCTGGTAAAGACCTTTGCATCCCCATAGTGTCTTTTTTAAGAAAAAAGTCATGAGGACGATACAACTAACATAAAAATTTCAACAAAACGCAAATTAAAGGTCATGCTGCTAAACGTTTGTGGAGTCTAAGCATGAAACTGCATTCACTGCAAGCATTCTTAACTCTGGAAGATGCTGACATTTGTGCAGTCACGAAACCTGGTTCAAAGCTGCTGAGAGCACCCCAGCCTTACCTAGTTACTCATCCTATCATACTTTCAGACCCCAAACTGTGGGCAGCAAAGCCAAAGGAGGTGGAGCTTCAATATATATTAAAGACATACACACCTCCGGGCTGGTAAAACAGTACGACACACAGGAGACACTCCACGTGTAATTAACCATTGACAAGACCCCTATTCAAATTATAGCTAGCTACAGGCCCCTAAATTTGACTTAGGATGCCCACTCCACCTATTTGGACCTCTTCAAATCTATCAAGATTCAACCCTTTACCCTGATCCTGAGTGACTTTAATTACCCAACCACAGACTGGAAAAACTACTCATGCCAGAACACAAATTCCCAGAGATTCCTCGATTTTATCAATGCAAATGCCTTGGAGCAGCTAGTTAATACTCCTACAAGAGGTGATAATATCTTGGACTTGGTATTAACCAACATGAGTAACCACTGCAGCACCCCTACAGTATCATCCTCCCTTGTAAGATCCGACCATAAAGCGGTAACTTTCGAAGTCACCATCTTCCCTGACCCCCCCCCCCCAGCTAGGGCCAAACAAAAAAACTTCTCTAAATCGGATTACAACCTCCTGAGGGATGGTATAAACAGCTTCAAAGCCCTCTCCCCCACTGTAGGAATTAGCAACAATGTCCAAATCTACACCAAAGCACTACACAAGCATTTATATACATGCATGGAATCAGGAATATCTGGCAGGAAAAAAATCATCGTCCACAAGGAAGAGTAAACCTGTCTGGTGGACATCTGCAATAAATAAACTACATAACAAAAGGAAACATTTGCTGTCCAAGACCAAGAAGGAACAGGTTCCCAATTGGAAGCAATCTCTCCTTAGCCTGAACAAGCAAATAAGAACACTAGTGAAATCCTCTAAAGATAACAGAGTCCAAATTGGCAACATCTACAAGAGACAATCATAAAGCCTTCTTCACATAAGTCAGCAATCTCAAAGGAAGCACCCAGATTTGTTCAGAACTGGTGGTCTAGGATACAACATACACAAACACTGCAGATATAGCCTATCTACTGGCTGACAGATTCAGCAAAATCTTCTCCCCTCTATCCCCCTATCAGTAAATCAGGACATCACAAGTACCTGCCCCCCACCGCTTATCTCTAAGGAGCAGGTCATCACTACCCTCTCAAAGACAAAAAATACAGTCTCCATGGGACCCAATAACATCTCATGCTGCATCCTACATGAACTTGCAGCACCATCAGGCACCTTATTCAACCAAAGCCTGAGTACCAGCTCTGTCCCAGCGGAGTGGAGGACAACCACTGCCATCCCTTTACACAAAGGTGGACAGCCAATGATCCAGGAAATTATAGACCCATCAGTCTAACTAGCCTGATCTGCAAGGCCATGGAATGGATCATCATGGACCTCATTAACAGGGACATTGGCTTTGTCAAGGGGAGGTCATGTCTGTTAAATCTGGTCGACTTCTTTGAGACAGTCATCAAAGCCATGGACAAGGGGAAGATGGTGCACACCACCTACCTTGACATGGCCAAAGTCTTCAACACTATTCCCCACTCAGGGATAGTAGATAAACTCTCTCAACTAGGCATCAATCTATATGTTACCAGATAGGTAGCAAACTGGCTCATTGACAGAACCCATCTAATAAAAATAGGGGGCGCCATCTTAAGCAGTAAACCCATAACGAGCGGCGTACCCCAGGGATCAGTCTTGGAGCCTCTTATGTGGCATATACTTCTCTGAGGTGCAGGCCAAAACCAGTGGGCTATGGCTGACCAAGTCTGCAGATGACTGCAAGCTGGGTGCAGTCATCAATTCCCCAAGTGATGTGGACGTCCTCCAAGAGGGTCTCACCCAAACAAATGATTGGTGCCAGAAACATAGCTTCAAATTGATTGCCAAAAAATGCATCATCATCCCCTTTGGAGAGACTGACGTCCCCACATTATCACATTGATAACAACGTCCTAGGTATGCAATCAGTAGTGAGGGATTTGGGCACCAAGGTTGGTAGCAACCTGATTTTGGACCACCATGTTGCTTCCATTGTATGGAAAGCTTTCTACATGGCCCATCTCATAAGTAAGGGTATCTCACCCAGGGATAAGGAGGCCATAACATCCCTGTATTCTTCCTTTATAAGGCCAGTTACTGACTACAACACCCCTTTGGCATGTACCTCGCAAAGCACATACAGCAGCTGGAGAGACCACAGAGGTTCCTCACCAGGAGAATCCAGTGCCTTAAATATCTACCCTACACAGGTTAAAAGTCCTACCCCTCTACTCAGTTTCATACAGACTCCTCAGAGGTGACCTCTGTCTGGCATACAAACCAATCTCAGACTCTACCTTGATGAGACTGTTGCATACCTGCAAGTCAAGCTCCACTCGAGCAAACCGTACTTGCGACCTCAACCTGGTCTGTGATATCAAAAGGACTTGTTGGCGGGACAGATTAGTGTCCCAGAGGCTCCCCCATCTGTGGAACAGATTCCCTCTCCGTGCCAAGCAGAGTACCTCATTATCCCTTTTTAAGCGCAACCTGGATAACTGGATGAGAAACAGAAAATACTCCCCTGGGAGTGCACCTGTGTCCCTGCTGGACAGGGGCTATGGGTGCTGACTTGGCTAAACTCTTAGCTAGGCTTATAAGGGCCTCACGGCCAATAGCCTAGTAACCTCCTATGATCCTATGAATAGAGTATTCATAAATTTCAATGAATTTTGATGAAATGTGCAGTGTTTTGGGCATGCATGGTAGTCGCCAATGTGTTATGTATGTGACGAGTTCTTTTCTGATCTCTTGTCCTGTGACCACTGTTTAATTATGCAGTTCAATATATACTCATAGATAGTAGTAGAATTTGAACTTTTGTTTAAAACAGTGATTTTGTTATTGTTATATACGATTTTAATTTATTTATTGACATTTGATTACCAGGACATTCCAACTGGGAAGAAGCTCATTTTCAGCGGAGGCCCAAGGAGAAAAGCGACAAATTATTACAAAACATTTTAAACAATAATCTTACAATATTCAAAAATAGAAGTTTGCTGTGACAAACTGTGTCAGAGGCTTTAGACAGGTCTATAAATAAGGAAGACTGGTTTGCCGTTACCTCTAGCTTTACTGACCGTATCGACGGGCAGGAAGGACAGAAGTCATGTTGTGTAGGAGACAGGAGTTCTTCCTGCAGGAGATGGTCTAGCAATTGTTTGTGAATATATTTTTCAATTATTTTGGCAAGGGGTGATAAGAATGCTATAGGTGTAAATCTATTAATGTCTGTTGACCCTCCCTCAGGTCAATTTATAACTGAGAGCAATCAGTTTATAACCAGAACAAAGTAAGTAACAAACTGATGCAAGTAAAAAAAAAAAAAAAAAAAAGGTTTTGTGTCATTTCCTGAGACTGTATAACTGGCATATGCAGTATAGTCTACTGGTCAAGCAAAAGGGGACTGTGATAAAATGGAAAACCTTGTGTAGTTCCACAGACTCAAGTCGAATTCATGCTTCCAAAATGCAAAACTTTAAATACAACTCAATTGAACAGCTGAGTTTATTGACTAAATCACAAAAAATAAAAAGACTGTTGAGCATTTTCGTCCCTCAACAACAAGCAATGGGACTTCATCATAACAGTCATTACACTTCAGAACCTTCCTTTATACTGAATCAATTAACTGGTTGTTAAACCCATAACAACATTTAAAGTGACCAGTGCTTTTTACAAGAAACATCACACACAAATTTGAATGCACACAGTAAAGAAAATCACTTAAAAAGTATGTTACTATAAAATATTACCAAAAACCTAAAAAACAGCATATGCTGTTAAGATGTAAAAATAAAACGTTAACACAATGTCAAAATGTATAATATATTAATAAAATATACTATATTATAAAGCAGCCATAATAGATGGGATGCACCAGGAAAACAAAATTACATATGTTTACATGAGGTTGTCTTGTAATAATATATAATTTTAGTGCCCTCTTTTTAAGCACTGGTAATGAGGCGATATTACTGTTGATGCAAAGTGCCTTAACTGCATTCAGCTTCATTTGTCATTGTAATTCAGCTAATTAAGTTCAGTTCCCACCAACCACCTCTAGGGTGCTTGGGGACCACCTCTAAAAAATGTTGCTGCTGTTTAGAGAGGTATGTGTGTAGTACTGTTTTGTAGAAGTTATGCCTGTTTGTTTGTGTGTGGAATGTTATTGTTTTTGTCATTTTAGTCTGACAATCGGACTTTTCTTGACTGGGATGGTATCATACTTGACTTTTTATATTGACCTTGTCAAGTGGGCATGCACATTTTTGTTGACCTTGTTTATCAGACATTTGGATTGGCAGAAGTGAGTCCATATTGTCATGACTGCAAGCAGCTGAAGCTGATGCCAGTTTCAGGCTTGATATGTCTGGGGGCTGGCAGGAGGCCAATTCTGAATGCTCCTCTTGTGCGATGAAGATAAGCCATCGGGCAGGTGAGGGTGAATGTAGTCTCTGATTCTGCAGAAATGAGAATTATCTTCTTCAAGCAGACTGAGCTCTAGAGTCAACAGTATTGCCAACTGCCCATCTAGAGTTATTAGAGTCAATGAGAAAAATTTTAATGGGTTTAAAGCGGATGGTACCTTTGGTGTCTTTCTTTGGATCAATGTTTGAATGTGTTTAAAGTGGACAGGTGGGAACTCTGATCATTTAAAAATTACTTGGTCCCAGGAAGGTCTGGTTGAAAATCTGATCCTTGCATTCCTGATTGTAGGTTTATTTTTTGGAAGCTTTTGATTTGAGTTTGGTCTGGATTCCTCTCTTCCCCTTCCTCTATTGTGGTAAAACCATATTTCTCTCAACCTTATCTTATGAAGCATTCCCTGTTGCAAGAATTTGTTCACTAAAGAAAACTTGTCTAGGTGGTTGTTAAGAGGTGCTGGTAATAAGGTTAGTTTCTGTGGGTACTTGTGGTTGTTCCCTAGTGGCTGTGTTGAGCTGTATTGGCTGTTGTTGTGGCCCCCTATACCCTGTGCTCTGCCCCTTGGCTGTGTCTCCTAGCTGGTTGCTCTCCTACCTCTGCCTCTGAGCTTGAGCACCTGGATCTCAATGGACCTCTTGGAGTCCTATGCCTGCCTAAACCTTTGGGGAGGTTCCTGGAAAGGACCTTCTCTTGGGGAATGCCTGGCTTCCCTTCTTCTTTTGGACAGCACCTGTTCTTTCAGATCCAAACAGATTTGTCTGTCTTCTGCAGCATCATCTTCCTTTTGGGAGCTTCTGGTATTGACCTTGTCCCCTTGATCTGGTCTTGCCCTGATATGGCTTAACTATGCAGGCCTGCTGGATAAACCAGCCGCTTGGCTGATCTACTGTAAGCCTTCAGTGCATCATAATTGACCATTCCAGGAATAAGGAGCCGCATTTAAATCATTAATGACCCATTTACGATTAATTTTGTTTTTTTGGTCTGTGGAGCTTTTTGTTCATCTAATTGGACTGAATTGGTAGCTGAAGAGTAGAAAATTCGATACATTTCTCTGCCCCATTGACAGTAGGATCAAAGCTCCTTTTTTTTTTAAAGTTACTTGCTGGTTTCCCTTTTTGGATTCCCTTTCAAAGGGGAGGGGGGCTGGCAGTGTTAGCTCAAAGGAAGCCTTGGGTCCGGGAGATATAGCTGTTAAATCTGCAGGGAGCAGCGCAAATGGAGAAATAGTCGTCCGCCTACAAGCATCCTATGTATCATACTTGGCAGCCGGAGGAGGAAGCAGCTGCTAAGGAGCCTATGTTGGAGTAAATGCAGATACAAGTTACATGTTAGATGCAGAAAAAGAATCTAAGCCCTGCCGAAAATGCAGTTCTTCTAGCTGGTTTGGCAGTCTGTCCAAGGTCTCTGTTCCCCACTGCCAAAGGAGCTGTATGCAAGGTTTTTCAGTTCCAAATGGACTCGGCGGAGGGGAGAGGAAGGGACCTCTTCAGCATCAGAGTCTTCATAAGTTCTGAAGAAAAGGGGCTCTGAATTATCTGAATCATCTCATCAATGGAGCTGTCTGTCTGTCCTGACTCCAGGGGCTCTGTCTGAGCCTCTTTGAGATCCTCCTGGGAGAGCCCTGAGATCCTGAGTGAGGGATCTATTCCCCTAAAAGAGGGTGAGCTGCTAGACTAAGAGACTGAGATAGCTCTTAGCTTAGGGGTAATTTAGTATGATTTAGCTTTATGGTTGTTAGTTTAGGGCTGGCAAAGGGTGCAGGTAGACAAGGTTGGGGGTGGTAGCAGCTCCTGTGTAGTCAGGAAAATATCCAAGGGGATGGAGTCAGATGCAAGAGAGAAACTGCAAAGAGCGGTGGGAAGCAGATGAGATAAGTTTAGGTTGGAAGGAAGAACCGCTTGGAGATTAAAGTTTCCGGGAAGACTGAGAGCTTGTTGGTTTCAGCGAAACTAGAGAGACTCCTGTTGGCGACAGCAGTTCGGTCCTCGCTCGCGCTTTTTTTTGCCTTTTTTTTTGCTTTTAGATCCGGGAGGATCCAAAACGAAAAAAAAATAAAAAAAGGGCAAAAACAAAAAATCATCCTCACCTCACTCAGCGACCGACAAGGTTAAAGAAGCAAAGCACAAGCTAGACAAGCTGCTAGTCTGGCAATAAAAGGCCTAAACAAAATAATGGTAAGGTGGAAATCTTTATATTTGTTTTGTTTTTGAGTTTTAGTTTGATTATTTTTCTGACATTGGCTGAGGCAGAAGACGGGGTCAGCACTTAGCAAAAAGCTTTTAGCTGGTAGTAGTAGTAGTGGTAGTAGTAATCTCGGTCTCTCTCTCTCCGACTGACGACTTGCGAACAGCCTCTTACAGCGGCCGCAGCAAGAAGAAAGAAGGAAGAAAATGGCGTCGGCTTGATGCCTACCCCGAAGAACTGCGGCTATGACGCCGGGTGAAGTGCGACACCAGCCGAGGCCAGACGAACTTTGGATATCGGTCGACCGAAGGGCTGCCTGACGACAGGACAACCCATTTGTAAGGACTGCAGATGCATCCTTGAAGGACATCACCAAATTTGAATTTAGAAACAACTGGGCATTCAGTACTGTGTCTAAAAAGGGCATTACTACTGTTGGCTCTCTGTATAGCATATACATGTTCATATATTCTTTTTTTTAAAAAGTCTTTCTGTCTTACCAACATAGTAATTTCCACATCCAACGCATATCCCAATGTATACAATACCTCTCGTGTTACAATTACCCTTTGCAACCTAATTTCAAAGGGTATAGCTTCTAAAACAAGGGTGTTATGCCTTAATATGTACAGGCATTGGTTGCAGGCCCCACAACCAGTGGTGCCTTTGTTGGGTACAATATCTCTAATAATGACTTGTTCAAACAGTGATTTACAATTCTTTCCCATCTTGTAAATAAATTTGGGCTCCCTACCAACATATTTCATAACCTCCACATTGCCCTTAAAAACAGCCCAATTCCTGACCTCTATTTCTTTGACTACCTTACTATTTGATGCATACGGAATAACCATCCCAATTTTTGCAGAATGCCCTTCCTTAATCAACTTTGTTGGACATCTCCCTTCTACCCAATAATGGCTTAAACTTTGTCCCCTGAACTCTTTTTAGTTCACCACTAATATCAGCTATTAGTTTTTGCAGGGTACCCCCCTTTCTGCAAACATTGAACTGATTTTGGTTACTTCCATTTCAAATAATTCCAAATCAAAGCACATACGTGCTGCCCTGACTAATTGCTCCTTGTATATATTTCTCCTGGTACAACTAGGGGGACAACTCTGGAAATCTAAATAATTATTAGAATAGGTCTCTTTTCTATATATTGTTGTAGTCAATTTTCTCCTAATACTGATGCCCAAATAATTCATAGCCTCGTTGTTGAAATTACCCATAAATTTAAGAAAGGATGGGATATTGTTAATATATTCTAAAAAGATTAATTATTCTCTTCCTTATTTTTCCAAAGTATAAAGATGTTGTCCAAAAAAGGAAGTAATTATATATATATATATATATATATATATATATATATATATATATATATATATATATATATATATATACCTGGCCTCCCATACATATAATACCAGGTTAGCAAATATGGGTGCACAACTTGCACCCATAGCTACTCCCCCGAGTTGTTTAAAATAAAATCCTTCAAAACTGAAGTAGTTATTGGTCAGAATCACTTCCATGGCCAAATACTAAATCTAATCAAGGTTTCATTTAACCTGGTAAGACTTCATATTGCTTCTTCAAATAATTGTATACCTTTCCGATTGGGGGTTGGATGTAAATAAATCAATATCAGTCATAGCAAACCCACCTGTTCACGGTACCATCTATGTTCTATTTTTGATAAGAGGTCCCATGAGTCCTTAAGCATATAGTCAATCAGTGCTATGGCATTTTTCACTACCATGTCTATAAGTACCCCTAAAGTATAAGTAGGGCCATTCTGTGCAGATATTATTATAAATGGGGGATGTTCTATATTTTTATGGACCTTTGGTATGCCAAAAGCCACCGGAATTAGTACATGTTCAATCTTTAAAAATTCAAGTACTTCTTTTGAAATAACTTCTTGAAACAAAGAGTCCTCCAAAAGCAGATGAATTTTTCTATGAGCTATATATATATTTTGTTCTTGGAAACCTCAGGATGTTTGTCAGAGTCATAAAAAATCTCAAGTAGTGAATTTATATAGTCCATTTTGTTGAATAATACACCCCACAATCAAGCTTCAACAGAATTGTTTATCACAGCAGAAAAACAGCAGTGAGACACTAAATGAAAGTTTTAAACAGATAAAGGACCAAGGAGACTCTAGAGAACGCTTTTAACTGCAAACAAATCAGTTATATGATAGACTCCTTGGCAGGAAATCAGAACAAAAAAATAGATGCTTAAACAGAGAAAATTTAAGGGTGTGCACACTTATGCAACCAGCTTACTGTACGTTTTTTTTATATTTTTCCCCCTAACAGATTTGTTGTTTTTTCAATTGAACTGTACACGTTATAGGTCACAGTAAAGGTGGGAAAACTTTTGAAATGATTTATTATGGTCTGATTTTTTTTATATCACAAAAACCTGGCATTTTTACACTGCATTTTCACTGGGCATTTGTTAGACTGCCAACATGATCATTTGCTCACATTATCTGCACAGTAGCGTGGCACTGTCACTTCACTAGAAGAGGTTCCTCAATTCGATTCTTGGCTGGGGTGCCTTCTCTGTGGGGAATGCATGTCGTCCTCGTCAAGTGGGTATTCTTCCACATTTCAAAGACATGCAGCAGGTAAACTGGACACTATAAACTGGCCGTGGGTATGAGTGTGTGTGTGAGTATGGTGTGAAAGAACTATTGTGGCAGGGCTAGCCACCCGGCAGTGTAAACCTTTTCTCTAGATGATTGTCACTATTGAAGTGACACCCCAACCTCATGTGCAAAAATGTGAAAAAGTATATATATATATATATATATATATATATATATATATATATATATATATATATATGTGTGTGTGTGTGTATGGGTCCACTTCAAAATACTGACTTTCAAAATACCTAAACTCAAAATACTGAGACCAAAATCTCAAAAGCTCAAAATACTGAAAACACACAGGATACCAACACTTATTATATTCCAGCACAAGTACATACTGAAACAAATAAAACACAAACCATATTACTCTTCAAGTATAAGCACAAGGGGCCAGCCCCTGTGCGCCCCTGCTACTTAAATAAATTAACTCCAAGACTGCACTTTAGTGTAGTGAAGTGCAATCTCTGAGTTGATATATTTAAGTAGCAGGGGGGCTTGCCCTCCTGCCTACACTTGCAGAAGAGTAATATGTTTCTGTATGCATTTCTGCTGCAATATAGTTGTGTTGCTGTACTGCGGGGTTTTTTTTCCAATATTTTGAGCTTTAGAGATTTTGGTCTCAGTATTTTGAAAGTCAGTATTTTGAAGTGGACCCATTTATGTGTCTGTGTGTATATACACACACACAAAACACACATTTTACTTATACATATGTGTGTGTGGGTGTGTGTATATAGATATATATATATATAGATATATATATATATATATATATATATATATGCTGTCTTTCAGCTTTTCCCGGTTAAGGGTCGCCACAGCAGAACTCCGGTCCGCTAATGATTGGCAATAGATTTTCACGAATGCCGAGGTGCCAGTTATACATATATACATATATATATATATATATATATATATAAATACACACACACACACACACACAGGTTCATAGGTGTGTACTAGGCTAATGGCCCTGGAGCCTTTACAAGCCTAGCCCATAGGATTACCCTGGGATCGTGCCACCCGACCTTAGTTCCCAGTGCCTCTGTCAAGTAGAGCCACTCGAATGTTAACTGAGGTGAATTTACTATTTCCCATACACTCATCAAGATTTCTCTTGAAGAGGACCAGTGAGGTGCTCTGCTTGACATGTATGGGAAGTCTATTCCATGGCATGGGCAGTCTGTGGGTTATGAACATGTAGCTCCAGCTTGTTCTGTTGTTTGTGGTAATGAGGTTGAGGTCCCTGGAGCGTGTAGTGCAGAGGGATTGTGATTTCTTTATATGCAGCATTTCTAACAGAGCTGGGTCAGACATGGCTTTGTAAGTCAAGCAGAGATCGCCTCTAAGTAGGCAATATGAGACAGAGAATAGTTGGAGTTTTATTGAGTCTGTCCATATAGGACAAGTGTTTAAGGCCGAAGATCCTCTTTGTGGTATTTTTGTGGCCTCTCAAGTTGTTGTACGTGTCTAGTGAGGTACATGCCAAATGGGGCATTGTACTCGATGATTGGCCTAATGAGGGAAGAGTAGAAGGAAACAATGACCTCTTTCTTCCTGGATGCAAAACCCTTAGTAATGAGATGTGTCACATAGATGGACTTTCTGACCACAGTGGCAATATGGTGGTCAAAAGAGAGGTTCCTGTCAACCTGTGTTCCCAGATCTCTTATGATGCCTTCTGTGTTCAGTGGACTACCATCGATGTGGTAATTCATGGGAACTGGGTTTTTCCCAAAGGGGATGAGGATACATTTTTTGGCATTGAGCTTAAGGTCATGGTTCTGACACCAGTCATTGGTCTCAGTGAGGCATTTCTGTAGGATGTCAACATTACTTGGGGAGTTAATTATGGCTCCCAACTTGCAATCATCTGTGAACTTTGTCAGCCAAAGTCCCTTTGTGTTGGCCTGGACTTCAGAGAAGTAGATACCAAACAGGAGAGGACCCAGGACCAAACCCTGTTGGACTCCACTCATGACTGGTCGACAGTCTTGACTTGAAGTCCGCTTTCACACTGTGGGTTCTATCTGTAAGCTAATTTGCAACCCACCTAGTGATACAGGGGTTGATGCCTAGCTTAGTGAGTTTTTCTATGATTCCTGAGTGGGGAATGGTATCCAAGGCCTTGGCCAGATCACGATAGGCTGTATGAACCACCTTGCCTTCATCCACAGCTCTGGTGACCGACTCAAAGAAGTCGACCAGGTTGAGCAGGCATGATCTACCTTTACACAGATACAGACACACACACACACACACACACACACACACACACACACACACACACACACACAAAGTATAGTCGTGCGAGTGAATATATATATATATATATATATATATATATATATATATATATATATATATATGCATACACATATGTATATGTTTAGACACACACATTCACAAAACAGCTGTGTAAACTCTTACAGTAATGGTACATGTCCTTCTCTTCACTGTTGCCGTATTCATTACATTAGGGATCTCCTGTCAACAGCGGCCAGACATCCAGCCAGTATACCAAAGTCTTTAGGTTGCTTTAAGCTACGCCGTACATCACATGTACGCTCCTTGCATAGCATAGGGCATAAAGGTGACATCTGGATGTACCATCCTCAGAACGGAAAGCCCCAGTATGAACACCAGTCCAAGAAAAGTAAAGGAAATCAGTACATCCAGAACAGAAATGGAACAGGGAGTGAATACTGCAACAGTGAAGAGAAGGACATGTCATTCCAATTCACTGTTGCAGTATTCATTACATCAGGAAGACTGCCAAAGCTGAGGAAGGACCAGCAGAGCTCTCCAAGAAGTCTTAAAGGATGGCACTAGCAAAACCAGCTTTAGCTATTTACATTCCATCCAACTTGTAGTACTTGATAACTGTATGCACTGAAGTCCAGGTAGCTGCCTCAAGAATAGAACTGGTATACAAACCCTTGAAAAAAGCACCACAAGAAGCCACAGCCTAGCAGAATGAGCCTTAACAGAATAAGGAAGGCTCTTACCATGAAAGGAATAAAAAAAAAATAGCTTCTGAGATCCAACAAGAAATACTTTGCTTGGATACAGTGAATCCCAAGGATCTGGGATGAAAGGAAACAAGGAGCTGGTCAGACTTCAACATTTTTATCCAAATAAAATCTGAGTTGTCTATGCACACCCAATGTCTGCAGCACCTTCTCACTGTCAGATTGTGGAGAAGGGAAAATAGTGGGCAAATGAATAGACTGATTAAGGGACAACTCTTTCACCACCTTGGGGATAAAAGGAGGATTAGTACAGAAGGACAATCTGCCCTTATGATACACCAGAAAAAGAGGACAAGCCATAAGGGCTTGAAGTTCAGACACCCATCTGGCAATAGTAAGGGCTACCAAAAGAACAGTCTTCCAACAGCAATGTTGCAAGGAAGCTTAAGATGCAGGCTCAAAAAGGAGCCAGTGTCAATTTTTCCAAAACAAAATTAAGATCCCAGGGAGGAGGAACAGTTTTCCTGGGGAGGCCTAATATGCAAGACATATTTTAGGAATTGTTTAACTTCAAATCTAGAGGCTAAAGGAGGAGATAAAAGGCAGACAAGTAGAGGTAGCAGATAAATGTGCCTTTACAAAAGAATAAGCCAACCCAGCATCAAGCAATTCACACAGATAAGACGGAACCAAAGGAACATCCACAGAAAGTGGATCCAGGTTTCGAGAAAGACACCAAATAGAAAACCTCTTCCACTTGGATAAATGGTATTTTCTAGTACTGGATTTCCTGGCCTCCTTACGCATGTCCTCAGACAAAATGGTGTCTATGTGGAATCAAAATCCTATCACCCACAGTGTCAGCTGAAGAGTGAACAGGTGGGGATGGCTGAGAGATCTTTTATCCTGTGTTAGTAGGTACACCCAGCAAGGTAACTTGTGATGACAGCTAAATGCATAAGAACAGGGAACCAATGCTGTCTCTGCCAAAAAGGAGTCGCCAACAAGATTTTGAGAGCATCCTGTTGAATTCTGAACAGGACTTTTGGAATGAGGGGAAAGGGTGGGAAAGCATAAAGAAAAGTACAGTTTTGTACCTACCATAAATGTAGATGTTCGAGGATCCACATTGCTGCAGTCATAACCTGTGGGTAGTCCGCTGTCCTCGGTCGGCCCGAATACCAAAGTGTTAGGCTGGCGTCGGTCATGGTCGCTCAGAGCTGACGTCAGTACGCAGTAGTACTTAAGCGCATGACCGACGCCATATCCTCAGTCTTTTTTGCCCCAGATGTCAGAAGGCCTAAAAAGGAAAGGCCATAGCCAAAATAGAAAAAAACCAACAACCAACATAGAGAAAATAATAATTATCCCAAAAGAAACACAGCAACCCCAAACCATAGAGGGGAAGGAGGGAGGGAAAATTGGACTGCAGCAATGTGGATCCTCGAACATCTACATTTATGGTAGGTACAAAAATCATATCCTCAGTCTTTTCTTGCCCCAGATGTCAGAAACCTAATATATATATATATAATACAAAAAAAAAAACCCCCACCCACACAACCACCCTAAACACAGAGGGGAAGAATGTGGATCTTGAACATCTACATTTATGATAGGTACAAAACTGTACTATGTTCTTCATCTCACATTGCTGCAGTCCTAACACTTGGGTAGAATCCCAAAGCAGAGGTAAGGGAGGATGGCTAAACTATAATGAAGCAGGAGCTGCCAAAATGCCCTGCAACACAGCAGTGGCAAAACCAGCCCTGGATTTAGAATAGAGAGGAAGGTGGTAATGCTTGGAGAAAGTATGCACTGAACTCCAAGTAGCTGCCTCCAAAATATCCTTAGTTGCCACCCCCCTTAGAAATGCTGTTGAAGTGGCAGTAGCCCTAGTGGAATGAGGCCTAATCCCAGCTGGAATCTCCTTGCCATGATGGGAATAACAGAATGCAATGCAAAACCCAATCCACTTAGATATAGTTTGTTTTGACACAGGCTTGCCCTGAGAACTCAAAGCAAAAGAAACAAACAACTGCTGAGACTGCCTAAAATCCCTAGTCCTGCTTAATAACGCAACTGCCTGTGTACATCTAAAGTGTGCAAAATCTTTTCCCCCCTATTTTGGGGATCTGCATAAAAAGTAGGCAAATGAATAGTTTGGTTTAAAGCCACACTAGAAACCACCTTAGGCATAAAGGAAGGATTAGTACGTAATGATACCCTATCCTTATGGAAAATCAAAAAAGGCTCAACCGCCATAAGGGCCTGCAATTCAGAAACCCTTCTTGCAGAAGTAATGGCCAACAAAAAAGCAGTCTTCCATGACAAGAATTTCAATTCACCAGTAGAGTAAGTTTCTCCAACACAAAATTGAGGTCCCAAGCAGGAGTAGGAGCTCTACGTTGGGGTCTTATATTCTTTGCCCCTCTAAGAAATTGCTTGAACAAAGGATGAGAAAACAATGGTGGGTCACAATCATAGTGAGCTGAAATTGCTGCAGCATGAATCTTAATGGAAGAGAAAGACAAACCTTTGTCCAATAACTCAGTAAGATATTGAAGAGCCACACTCAAATTAGGCTCAGAAACATCCAAATCCTTTGCTGCACTCCAAAATAAAAATCTCTTCCATTTTCTGCATACGTACTAGGTCTTCTGGCTTCCATAATCACATTCAAAACTTGTTGAGGAAGTTGAGACCTGCTGTGGTTCAAAACAGAATATGCCAGGCTGTTAGATGAAGAGAGTGAAGCTTGACATTGAGTAGATGACCGTCCCTCTGAGACAAAAGGTGTGGAATTAAAGGTAAAGGCCATGGAGGCTTCCTTACCAGATTCCTCAGTAATGGGTAGCAGTGTTGCCGAGGCCAATCTGGAGCTATCAAAATCATCCTTGGCTTGTCTTGTCTGACCTTTAGGAGTACCTTTGGGAGGAGAGGCAGAGGTGGAAAGGCATACACATGAAGATTTTCCCAACTGAACGAAAGAGCATCCACTTTCCAGGCTGTGTGATGAAACCTTTTCGTGCAAAACTTTGGCAGCTGGTGGTTTAGTGGAGAAGCGAACAGATCTATGTCTGGAGTTCCCCATGACACTGTCAATTTAAATACATGAAGATCCAGTTTGGGGATCCATGATTTGCCTGCTTAACACATCTGCTAAGGAGTTCTGTGCTCCTGGCAGAAACCTTGCCTGAAGATTTAGCTGCAAGCTGAGTGCAGTCTCCCACAAAATCATTGCTTGCCTGCATAGAGGATAAGAATGTGTTCTTGCTTGTTGATGTACCACATGTCAGTTGTGTTGACTGCTAGAATCAACCCCTGCCCTGGAAGAAGTAACTCCTTGAAAGCCAGTAATGCAAACTGGACTGCTAACATCTCCTTCATGTTGATATGTAGATGCTGTAGTCTGGCAGGCCACTTGTCTTGTATCCACTTTCCATTCAGATGAGCTCCCCAAGCTATGTCTGAGGTATCTGTCGTTAGAATCTGACTGCCTCTGGCGGGTCACAGAGAGTCCTTGTTTAGGTGACATTCCTGAGCCCACCACAAAATTTCCTTTTGAATGCAATGTATTATCGGAATTACTGTGTCCAACTCATGACTGTGCTGTGTCCATACATTTTTAGATACCATTGCAGCTTCCTCATATGCAGTTTGGCATTGGGAAGCACCAGAATACAAGATGCCATGAACCCTAAGGCTTGAAGGACTGTCCTTGCAGTCAGCCCGGACTGAAGAGATAGTTGATGGAAGTAAAGGGAAAGTTTCTTTTGTTTGTCCGGGGTTAAAAAGGCCATCTGGGCTGCTGTATTCAGTCTCACACCCAGAAAGCACATGTCTTGAGAGGGTACTAGACTGGACTTTATTTCGTTCACAGAATACCCAGGCATCTTAGCACTGCTATCACATATTCCAGATGCTGAAGAAGCTCGTCCTTTTCTTGAGCCAGAATCAGACAGTCGTCCAAGTAAGGATAGATTTGTATTCCTTTTAGCCTGAAGAAAGCTACGACTGGAGCCAGAACTTTTGTGAATACTCTGGGCGCAGTAGATAAGCCAAAGGGCAATGCAGAGAACTGATAATGGGAATTTCCAGCTCTGAAACGCAGATACTTCCTGCAACTGAGTCTGATAGGCACATGAAGGTAAGCCTCCTTGAGATCTAAAGTTACCATCCAGTGATCTTTGCCCAGCAGAGGTAAAAGCTGTTGTAACGTCAACATTTTGAACTTGGGAATGTCCAGATAAGTGTTGAGGATAGACAAATCCAAAATTGGTCTCCACGTGTTCCCCTTTTTGGTACTAGGAACAGGCGAGAATAAAATCCTAGGCCCCTTTCTGGCACAGGAACCGGCTGAATGGCCCCTATCTGGAGTAACAGAGAAATTTGCTTGTGAGCCTCTTTTCTTTGTATAGGAGGAATGTCTGGCATGCCTTTGAAAGGAGGCAAGGTATGGAAATAAAACCTGTAACCGTGGTGAGCGATATCCAATACCCATCTGTCTTGGGTAATAACACTCCAATTTTCTTTGAAAAGTGCCAGCCTTCCTCCCAAAGGTGCTGCCAGACGAAGGCTCTGGCAGCTGAAAAGGCAGGTCATTGGGTCTGCTAAGGACTGACCCCTGCCCTCACCAGAAGACTGGGCAGGTGAACTCCCTGTTCTAGGCCTAAAGAAGCTTGATCTCTGCCCCTACATCGTCTAGATCTAACCCTAGAGTGAGAATCATAAGAAGGATATGTCCACCCTTAGTAGGCCAATTTCTACTAAACTTTGGAGGCTGAACCTGCAAAAATCTTTAACAGTCTGCATAGACTTAGCCTTGTCCTCCATTTTCTTTAAAACTGCTTCCACAGGCACCAAATAACACATCAGATTGTAAAGGAGCATCTAAAATCCTTGTCTTTACATGTTCAGCTAAATTCTGATCCCTCAGCCAGGCGTGCCTCGAAGAACAGAACCAGTGGCTGCCACCCTCGAAGAGGCCTGTACAGCATCAAAACCACGTTGCAAGGAATGCTTACCCACCTGTTCAGAAACATGAACTAAATCCTGCAACTCTTTACACTCAATACCTTCCGCCAGAGCATCTACCTTAGACTTCAATTGTGAAAGGAGATAATTTTGGTATTTCAACATGTGAAACTGGCAATTCAAAGCCCTCATGGCTAAAGTGGAAGAAGTATACACCTTCTTTCCCCATCTATCCAAAGCCCTTGCCTCTTTATCAGAAGGAACAGGATTTTTAACAACAGAAGCCTTAACACCTTTAGGGCCCTGAGAAACAGTTCCTGGGTCTGCCCTAGGACTCTTAAAAAGATACTTATGAGCTTCAGGCACCCTATAATACCTATCCGGTTTAACTGGGGCAGGAGGCAAAGAATCAGGGTTCAGAGAAGCCTCTGCAAAAACATCCTCTACCACATCCAGAACAGGAGGTATAGCCAAAGGCCTATGCTGGGGTAGAAACAAAAATTCCCTAAGCCTTTTCCTGGAATCAGAGAAATCTTGACCTTCCCATTTAAAATGCTCCCTCATGGAATGAAGAGTCTCTGAAAAGAAAAATCCTCAGGAGGAGAAGGAAGGAGTAGAATCATCTACATCAGAATCAGAATAAGGAGGATACTCCTGCAAGTCTTCAGCCAAAGACTCAGAAGCCTCCGAACACTGCTCAAAACTCTCAAGCTCAGGTTCCACCCTAGGCCTCTTATCAGGGGGGGGCATAGAACCTCTAATCATAGTAATCAAATCTTCTGCCATTTTAAGCATATGTTTTTTAGGCAGAGACCCTGAAGAACTAGGGAGACCCCACTGAAGTTAACCCTGGCCTGCCTCTAGAAGAAGCCTTGGAAACAGAAGGGAGGGCCTAACCACCTTAGGAAGGGAGGGAGAACAGCTACCTGAGAAGCCCTTCAGCCTGGCCTACCTCCTGAGAGGACACATCTTGTAACAGTAAAGTCTCTCCCTGAGAATCCAAAGGAACTTCTGGTAGAACCACCGGCTCCACCGGGCCCTAAAGAACTGACGTCCGGGACAGACGGTTCTTCCACCCTAGCCGCTGCTTTGTCCTTGCGCTTTTAGGCGAGCGGCGCCGGAGCATCCGACGGCATGTTGTAATTACAACGCTTCCCAAAAACTAACCTGGCACAATCTAATCTTCTCTTAATAGTGCGTTTGTTAAATCTAGCACAAGAGCGACAGCCAACAACGTCATGCTCAGGCCCTAAGCAAGGTATACACAAGGTATGGTAATCCCTATGAGGTATCTGTTTCCCACAAGAAATACAGTTATTCACTTTTTCTGACATCCGGTTAAATACGGAGGCAAGAAAACAAAATATTCCAACGGGTACTTAGCCAACTTTGATTCGGTCTGAAACTCCGACTTCAGAAAATTTCAGAACGCCAACCTGCACTCGCAATACTGCTTCTGCATCGGACCATGCGGCAAAAAAGACTGAAGATATGACGTCGGTCATGCGCATTTGTACCCTGACGTCCTGATGTCAGACAAATGCGCCTTGACCGACGTCAGCCTTATACTTTGGTATTCGGGCCGACTGGGACAGCGGACTACCCAAGTGTTAGGACTGCAGCAATGTGAGATGAAGAACATCTGTACTATGTTCTTCGTCTCACATTGCTGCAGTCATAAAGTACAGTTTTGTACCTACCATAAATGTAGATGTCCGAACTGGATAGCATCTGCAGTCATAACAAGTGGGTTGTCCTGTCGTCAGGCAGCCCTGCAGTCGGCCGGATTTCAAAGTCCGGGTCCGGCTTCGGCTGATGTCGCACTCCACCCGACGTCATCTCTGTTGGTCTTCGGGTATAAAAGCATCAGCCGACGCCATTTTCCTCAGTGTTTCTTGCCCCAGATGCCAGTAGCCCTCTTGCAGGCTAAAATTTGGATAGATGCCAATGTTTCCAAATAGATAGAGGTAAACACAAAAATAAGCATATATGTACATATATACAAACAAATACACCATAAAGACTCCCCAACAGCTAGCTATTAGGAGGGTAAACACCCTAGGAGTACCACAGAGGGAAGGGAGGGTAATCCTGACTGCAGATGCTATCCAGTTCGGACATCTACATTTATGGTAGGTACAAAACTGTACTATGTCCTTCATGGATGCATCTGCAGTCATAACAAGTGGGTAGAATACCACAGCCAACTAGGGGAGGAGGATAAAAGTAGATTATGGTGTGTTTAGGATCCCTTGCAGTACAGCAGTGGCAAATCCTGCTTGGGATCTGGAATATAGAGGCAAATTATAATGCTTGGCAAATGTATGCACGGAGGTCCAAGTAGCGCCTCAATAATGTCTTTGGTTGCCACAAGAAGGCTGTGGTAGTGGCTGTTGCCCTTGTAGAATGAGGTCTTATGTTCTGTGGAATTGGTTTTCCATGGAAGGAGTAACAGTATCGTATGCAATTTCCTATCCATTTGGAGATTGTCTGTTTGGAAATAGCTTTTCCTTCCCTTCCTGTTGCATAGGCTACAAAAGTTGGTCAGTCTTTCTGCTATTTTTGTTCTGTCCAAGTAGTAGCGTAGCTGTCTATGTACATCCAAGGTATGCAGTATTCTTTCCCTCTGTTTTGTGGGTTGGGAAAGAAGGTAGGTAGGTGGATTGCCTGGTTTAAAGATACTCTGGATACCACCTTGGGCATAAATGTAGGATTAGTCCTCATGGACACTCTATCTTGGTGGAAGATTAGGAAGGGTTGCACTGCCATTAAGGCCTGTAGTTCTGAAACCCTCCTTGCTGAAGTAATTGCCAGTAGGAAAGCAGTTTTCCATGACAGGTGTTGTAGGTCTGCTGTTGCTGCTGGTTCAAAGGGTGATAGTGTCAACTTTTCTAGCACAAAGTTTAAATCCCAAGCTGGTAATGGTGGTTTCCTTGGAGGTTTTACATTCTTGATTCCTCTGAGGAACTGCCTGAGCAAAGGGTGCGAAAAACAGGTGGATCAAAGCTGTATTCTGCTGAAATAGCTGATGCATGTATCTTGATGGAGGAGTAGGACAGGCCTGAATGAAGAAGTTCGCCAGATACTCCAGAATGTTAGGCATATCTATGTTTGACACATCTTTTCCTCTTTCCGTACTCCAAATGACAAACCTTTTCCATTTTCCAGCATAGTTCCTTCTTGTTGAAGGTCTGCGTGCTTCAAGAATAATGTCTTTAACTCTTTGGGAAAGTTCTGGATTAGCTGCTGCTATGTGATGTTCCATGCAGTCAGTTGCAGCGTTTTTAGGTTTGGATGTATGATGCTGTAGTTGTTCTGAGTTAACATCAAAGGCATCAGGGTATTGGCCACATATTGTTCGAGACATGCTCTTCAGTAGTGGGTACCAGTGTTGTCTTGGCCAGTTTGGAGCTATCAGGATTATCCTTGGACGTTCTTCCTTGATTTTTAGTAGTACCTTGTGTATCAAAGGAAGAGGTGGGAATGCATATGCTGTTAGGCCTTTCCAGTTGAAGGAGAGTGAGTCCACTTTCCATGCTAGTGGGTGGAATGTCCTTGTGCAGAATTTTTGAGCTGGTGATTGAGAGGTGATGCGAATAGGTCTATCTGTGGCATTCCCCATTTCTTTGAGATGGTCTTGAAGATGTCCGGTGCAGCTTCCATTCGTGGGCATCGTGGTTCTGCTTAATATGTCTGCTAGAGTATTGTCTTTCCCGGTACAAATATTGCCTGTCACTGAACGTTGTAGCTGAGTGCCAGGGTCCACAGCTCCAAGGTCATTCTGCCTAGGCGGTATGAATGAGTGCCTCCCTGTTTGTTGATGTACCACATGACTGTGGTGTTGTCTGTCCTTATCATCAACTGGCCCTCTTTGAGGAATGGTTTGAACTTTTGGATTGCCAGTTTTACTGCCAGCATTTCTTTTAGATTGATGTGTAGGTGAAGTTGATCCTGTGTCCACAATCCTTGCACGCATTTGTCCAGCATGTGGGCCCCCCATCCTAGGTCTGAAGCGTCTGTTGTGATGGTCTGGCTTGGTTGACATCTGCGAAAGGGTAGGCCTGGGTTTGACTGGCATGCCTGAGCCCACCATAGGAACTCCTGTTTTAAGCATGGAATTAGTGGGATTTCTGTTTCTAGACTGTGTCTGTGTTGGGACCATAAATTCTTTAGGTACCACTGTAGTTTCCTCATATGTAGTCTGGCAAATGGGACCAAGATTATGCATGATGCCATGAAGCCCAAGGCCTGCAGAACTTTTCTTGCTGTTAACTTGTTCAGTTTTGTTAGTGCCAAGAAGTAAAGAGGAAGTTCTTTTGTTTTTCTGTAGTCAGGAATGCCATTTGTTGTACTGTGTCCAATTCCGCGCCCAAGAATGTCCTTGTTTGGGATGGTATCAGCCTTGACTTTTGTAAATTGACTGTGTATCCCAGTCCTTGTAGCAAGTAAATGACCCTTTGTAAATCTGTTGTCAGCTTGCTTTTGTTGTCCCCTTGTAGTAGGCAGTCGTCCAGGTATGGGTAAATTTGAATTCCCTGTAGTCTGCAATGGGCGATTACTGATGCCAGGCATTTTGTGAATACTCTGGGCGCAGTAGATAAGCCAAAGGGCAATGCTGAGAATTGATAGTGCTCTGATCCTGCAAGAAATCTGAGGTATCTTCTGCAGATTGGTCGAATGGGGACATGCAGGTATGCCTCCTTGAGATCTAGAGTTACCAGCCAAGACTCCTTGCCCAGCATGGGAAGAAGTTGCTGTAGGGTCAGCATTTTGAATTTTGGGACAATGATGTATGTATTTAAGGTGGACAGGTCGAGAATTGGTCTCCAACTTTTTCCTTTCTTGGAACTAGGAATAGTCTGGAATAGAACCCCTTTCCTTGTTCTGCTGTTGGCACTCTTTCCACAGCTCTCATGTTTGCTAACTCCATTATCTGGCGTAGAGCCTCTGTTTTTGATTTGGAGGTAGATTTGGCATTCCTCTTTTGACTGGTAGAGTGTGGAAGTGAAACCGTAACCTTGATCTATGGTTTGTAAAATCCACTTGTCTTTTGTTATGTAGTGCCAGTTCTTTGAAAATAAGGTTAACTTTCCGCCTAGAGGAGCTGCTATTTGTTCCCTGGTAGGCGGAGTTAGGATTAAGTCACTGTGGTTGTGCTGATGTAGGGTCAGTGGCTGTGTCTGTGCCTCTGTTGTTACCTTGCCACTGTCGCCCTCTGTAGGCCCCTCCTCTGGATTGGTTTCTGCCTCTGGAACGCCTATTCCTGCCCCTTTGAAATTTTGTGGAGTCAGGAAAGGACCAATTTTGGCAGGCCAGTTCCTGCTAAACCTTGGGGTTGAACCTGCAAGAAATCTTTGACAGTTTGAACAGATTTTGCCTTTTCTTCCATTTTCTTCATAACCTGCTGGGCAGGTGTACCAAACAAACTTGTCTTGTCCATAGGAGCATCTAGCAACTTAGCTTTAACATGATCCGGTAAAGCTTGTTCCTTTAGCCATGCATGCCTTCTTATCACTGTGCCTGTCATGGCTGATCTAAATGAAGCCTCCAGTGCATCATAGCCACATTTTAAGGAATGGTTGCTAACTTGTTGTATGTTATTTACCATCTCTAATACATATTTCTTATCAAGAGATTCATCAGTGGTTAGTTTTTAGTTAACTGATCAAGCATAAACTCTTGGTATTGTATCATGTGAAACTGACAGTTTAAAGCTCTAGCTGAGAGAGTAGCTGAAGTGTAGACCTTTTACCCCATCTGTCTAATGACCTTGCTTCCCTTTCAGAAGGAATAGGGTTTTTAGCTGTGGTCGCGGCTACTGCCTTGGGACCCTGGGATATAGTTTCTGGGTCTGCAAGAGGGGCCTTGTAAAGGTGGTGATGAGTATCTGGCACCCTGTAAAATCTGTCTGGTTTGGCAGGGGCTGGGGTAAAGAGTCTGGAGCGGAGCAAACATCATTGAAAGCATCATCCACCACAGAGAGAACAGGAGGTATAGCCAAGGGCCTGTGCTGTGGGAGGTGCAGAAAGGTCCTAAGTCTTTTTCTGGAGTCTGAAAAATCCTGTTGCTGCCATTGGAACTGTTCTCGCATGGCATGCAAGGTTTCCCAAAGGAGAATTCTTCTGGTGGGAAGCAGCTGGAATGGATTCTTCAGCATCAGAATCTTCAAAATTGGAGAAGGGAGCCTCTGGCTGGTCAGTTATGTCTGATTCATCAGCAGAATCATCAGAAGACACTGGCTCAGGGGCTCTGCCCTAGGTCTCTTCTCTGGGGCTGAGAGGCCCTGTCTGGGTGAGATTGAGATCCTCTAATTAAAGAAATTAAATCTTCTGCCAAAGAAAGCATTTGAGAACTAGAAGAGGGCCTGGATGTGGGGGTTTAACAGGCACTGATTTAGTAGTCTTGGCTGCTTTAGCCCTGGCGAAGGCCTTAATGGACATGGCTGCTGGAGGCCTAGCAGCACCACGTGCTGGGGTAGAGACATCCAAGGGATGGTGTCTGATAAGTCAACCACCGTAGTGGGTACAATTTCTGAGGTCGATTCAAGAGTTGTAGCAGGGGCCTCAGTTGTAAGAATAGGTTCAGCTGTACTTTGATCAGTTTTCGGTTTCGCCGAAACCGAGACACTGTTTGCTTTACCGTGGTTTGCGGACTGTCGGTCTTTATCTTGCGTTTTTTGGTAGATTGGGTAGTCGGAGGATCCGACGGCATAATGTACGCAAAATCAGTACCGAAAAACTGTTCAGCAAACTCCGACCGACGCCTAAGCCGGTTGAAAGAGGCACAGGCGAACAGGCTGCTACATCGTGGGCTGGGCCTAAACAAGGCAGACAGTAAGAGTGGAAATCTTTATGAGGTATTTGTTTCCCACAGGTTAAACAATTGTTAACTTTTTCTGACATCGGCTGAGGCAAGAAAGAGTCCCCAACGGGTACTTAGCTTTAGAAGTCTTAAGTAGTATTCGGTAGAAGTAATCTCTGGATCCGACCGACCGCACTTTGCGAACAGCTTCTGCTTGGCAAGAAAGACTGAGGAAAATGGCGTCGGCTGATGCTTTTATACCCGAAGACCAACAGAGATGACGTCGGGTGGAGTGCGACATCAGCCGAAGCCGGACCCGGACTTTGGAATCCGGCCGACTGCAGGGCTGCCTGACGACAGGACAACCCACTTGTTATGACTGCAGATGCATCCATGAAGGACATCCTGTGGGTAGAATCCCAAAGCAAAGGTAAAGGGAGGCTGGCAAACTAAAAAGCATTGGGAGCTGCTAACATGCCCTGTAAAACTGCAGTGGCAAACCCAGCCCTAGACTTGGAATAAAGAGGGAGATGGAAATGTTTAGTAAAAGTGTGCACTGAACTCCAAGTAGCTGCCTCCAAAATATCCTTAGTAGCTACCCCCCTTAAAAAGGCAGTAGATGTGGCAGTAGCCCTAGTGGAATGAGGTCTGATCCCAGCAGGAACATCCTTTCCATGATGAGAATAACAAAAGGCAATACAATGGCCAATCCACTTAGAAATAGTTTGCTTTGAAACAGCTTTCCCTTGTGAACACAAAGCAAAAGAAATAAATAACTGTTGAGTCTGCCTGAACTCTTTAGTTCTGCTCAAATAATAACATAACTGCCTGTGAATATCCAAAGAATGCAAGACTTTTTCCCCTTTATTTTGGGGATCAGCATAAAAAGTAGGTAAATGAATAGACTGGTTTAAGGCCACATTAGAAATAACTTTAGGCATAAAAGTAGGGTTAGTACGCAAGGACACCCTATCCTTATGGAATATCATTCAACTGCCATGAGAGCCTGTAATTCAGATACCCTCCTAGCGGACGTAATGGCCAACAAAAAAGCAGTCTTCCAAGACAAAACCTTTAACTCAGCAGTAGCTGCAGGTTCAAAAGGAGGTAAAGTAAGCTTTTCCAACACAAAATTGAGATCCCAGGAAGGAGTAGGAGCTCTACGTGGAGGTCTTATGTTTTTTGCCCCTCTAAGAAATTGTTTAAACAAAGGGTGAGAAAACAAAGGAGGGTCACAATCATAGTGAGCAGAAATGGCTGCAGCATGAACTTTCACGGAGGAAAAAGACAAACCCCTGTCTAGTAATTCAGTAAGGTACTGTAGTGTAAAACTCAAATTAGGCACTGAGACATCAAAGCTCTTTGCTGTGCTCCAAAGAAAAAATCTCCTCCATTTATCAGCATAAACTTTTCTAGTACTGGGCCGTCTGGCCTCCAAAATTACATTCAAAACCTGTTGAGGAAGCTGACATCCGGATTAACTGAGGCAAGAAAAGACAAAAATATTCCCCAACTGGGTACTTAGCCCAACTTGGTCTTCGGTCTGAAACTCGAAAATTGAAAATTTCAGAACCCCGAACGGCACTTGCAAACGCTGCTTCTGCTTCGGACCACGCTGCAAGAAAGACTGAGGATATGGCGTCAGTCATGCGCTTAAGTACTACTGCGTACTGACGTCAGCTCTGAGCGACCATGACCGACGCCAGCCTAACACTTTGGTATTCGGGCCAACTGAGGACAGCGGACTACCCACAGGTTATGACTGCAGCAATGTGAGACGAAGAACATCATCCCTTTCCAAGAAAAAGAGAGGGTATCCAACTTCCACACCAGATGACCTGGCACGCTGGCACAAAATACAGAAGTTTTCTGTTCAGAGGGGAGGCACACCTGTCTATTTGAGGAGTACCCCACTGGTGGACAATGTCCAAAAATGCATCCCTGTGAAGAATCCACTAGTGGGATTGAGTTATGGACCTGCTCAGAGTGTCTGCCATTATGTTTTGACCTGAGGGAATGTAAACTGCCTGAAGAGTCACTTGACACTAGACAGCAAGATCCCATAATAGAAGAGCCAACCAGCAAAGAAGATAAAATCTTGTTCCCCCTGTTTGTTTACATACCATATTCACTGTGGTGTTGTCAGTAAACACCTTGACAGGACCCGGGGAGAAAAGAGGATGAAAAGCCTTAAGAGACAGCAGAAGGGCTCTCATGTCTGACACTGATCTGCTCCTTCTGTTGAAGAGGGGACCAGACCCCTTGCAACTTTACGGAGCCAAAAGCTGCTCCCCATCTCACACCTAAAACATTTGTGAACAGCTCCTGAGAAAAGAGATGGATGAAAAGGGAGCTCTGGATTTAGAGACAACCGCTGGATCCACCAGTGAAGTTCCTCTTTGAGACAAGGTGGAAGAGGAAATACAAATTCTACAGGATGTGCATGTTGAAGACCAACTGAATTCAGGAACCACTGAAACTTTTCATGTGGGGTTTGGCCAGAGGGAGCATAGGGATGGTGGAAGCCATGAATCCCAGAGCTCTCAGAAACTCCCTGGCTGTAATGGAGGCCAGAGAAGAACAGTTTGAAAGAATGAAACGAGAGTCAAAGGGGGAACTCTGCCCAAAAGTCAATTTTTTTTTCCAAAAAGTGTTTTTCCTTCCCTCTAATTCAAGACTAAGCACTTCATATACAGAAAAAAACATAATTTAGAAATTATGTTTGCCTTTCTTTCCTGCATCTGTCTCATCTGTTACATCACAACAGCTAAGAGTGGCACAGTAAGTTAGGTCACTTATCCCAACAACAGAGCCATTAAGAAAACAATGGCATTTAAATGTGCCTTATCAGTTGCAGATTGCCAGCCAGCGTCACACCTCAGATAAATAGTGTAGCCTAGAGTTTGAACAAAGGCAGGGCTTTCCAGCTTAGTTTTCAGATGCAAATGTCTTTCCCTGTAATAAAAACTCAGCGCCACAAAAAGAAAGCAAATATGTTAATCTAACTAATCTACTAGTCTTCTTACTTCTGTCAGTAGATGAATTTGCATTTTTTTCTATACTGCGATTTCTGCAAAAGTGCACGTTTCTTCTGGAGCTGGGGAAAGAAGATCAACATCAAAGTTCTAGCTACAACATTTAAAGCCGTTAATGCAACACAAACCATCTCAGCCCAAGTAACACCTATTAATCACAGCGGTCAGATTTCTCACACTTGAACATTGAACTACAGTTGGTACTTCGAAAAGAGCAATTAACTCAGCTACACTTATTTTCAAGCCTGTCATTCAAACATTCCTTAACGTGCTGCAACAGAGATAACCACTAATGAAAATCAAAGGAAGCAAAGTAATTAAAAATGCGGATTGATGCTGACAGTGAAAAGTAAGCAGTCTCAGCAATGTTGTCAACTAGAGAAAACTACCATAAATTAGGGTTGCCCCACCTATCCTTTTTTTTTGGACTATCCAGAAAGAAAACCAATTCTCTGGTAGTCCAGAAAACACTGTACAAATTATGGTATTCTGTTTCAAAAAAGAAAACGGACTATCAAAGTTTGTTAAATTGGCCGATTATGCCTTTTTCTGAAAGCAGGCATCAGGAACAGAAAAAGAGGGTGCTCCCGTCAGCTGTCTTAGCGATGTCACAAAATGGGTGGAGCATGGATGGGAGAGGGGGCGGGAATAGGCAGGGTTACATGTGATTCAAGGGGTGTGGCCTTAGTCCACTTTTAACCAAAATGAAAGGTGGCAGCCTTACTGTAAAAGATTCCCTCATCTCAAGGATTTCTCTGTCCCTCTAACATGATATAAGGAAGACAAAGCCATTCACTGTAAAACAAAATAATGTTAGCCATGGCAGCCTCCTTCAGATCATTTTGGGGTATAACAAATTAGAAAATAATGGTAACCATTTACTTTGGTATGGACGTATTAGCAATGCAGAAAAGTTTACAATTTGCTGAAAAAGTTTTTTTTCAGTTTT
Source organism: Protopterus annectens (assembly GCF_019279795.1). Taxonomy (NCBI): domain Eukaryota; kingdom Metazoa; phylum Chordata; order Ceratodontiformes; family Protopteridae; genus Protopterus; species Protopterus annectens. Next base: position 1,041,766,219 of record NC_056732.1, read on the forward strand.
TGGGTGTGGTTCTCCTTTAAGGCCTTGGGAGGAGGCAGGGATGCCAACGTAGGCACCATATGAATCCTGCAACCCAGAAAAACATGATCCTGAGAAGGAGTCAGAAAAGACTTTTTGAAGGTTATTGTGAACACCAGGCTCTGAAGAAGGGAAATGGAAAAATGAAGATTTTGCAACAGGATCCCTGGAGAGGATGCCTGAAACAGGTCCTACAAATAAGGAAATACTTGGATCCCCTGAAGCCTGCAAAAAAGCAATAGCAGGAGTGAGGCATTTAGTGAACACTGAAGAAAAATAATCCACTGTAAACCACTGCAAACACGTCTCCTTTTAATGTGCAAGACTAGCTTTCACCAAACAGCTTCTTCACACAATGAATATAACAATGAGGCACACAGTTGTATTTAAATAATCAAAAATCACATGACATGAAACTAAATAATTAAATACGATAATCAAACTTTCTCATGCAATCATTTAAGTAAAGGTATCGTTCAATCCGGGTGGTAGATGCGCTCTAAATCTAAGTATCCATTGCATCTCCTCATGCTCTGTAAGGAGTTTAAGATCACCACCATGCAATGGTAAATAAATAACCTTTAAAATGGCAAATTTAAAACTATGCGCATCACCCTTACCTAATGCTTATATAATGCATTAGTGTTTACTTTCCATCTTATTTCTGAAAATGTTCCCTTTATTAAAATCTGTCAAATCTCTTTAACTTTTTCATTTTTAATGCTATAAACTTCTGATCAAAAGTGGATAAACGCTCAACTGCTTCGTTTTAACAGCTTGGAGTGTTCATTTAGTTCTATGTTTGAAATTAAATCAGAATATTGCTGCTAAATATCACTACAAAGTTCATGTTCTATGGGTAAAACATAACCATTCATAAGCTCCATATATCGGAACGAGCAGCTCAAATTTATAAGCTGCCAACATCTCAATAAATCAGGAAACAGTTCTCCGTAAAAGGGCATTTTCAATATTCTTATCCCTCTAGGTACAACTTTGTAATGTAAATATGTGGAGAAACTTAAGTGCTGCAATTGTAAGCACTTATATTTCATTACAGTCTGTTCAAAGGCACAAACTTTGTTTTTATATTGCAAAAATCAGGTCGGTGTCATCCACTTGAACATTATTTAATTCATTCACATCATTGTCACATAAATCAAATACAGGATTGTTACTTATATCAATAATATTAGTTATAGAACGCAACATCATAGATGGCATATTGCTGGTAGATGGTAAATATACCCAAGGCCTCATGGATGTATTAGACAAGTGTCAACCATTCACCAAACAAAGCACAAGCAGCAAAAAATCACAACTGTGAATGGTTGTGAATCCAGCAGGTACAGCAAAAAGCCAACTGAAGAAAAATAATCCCCTGTAAACCACTGCAAACACGTCTCCTTTTAATGTGCAAGACTAGCTTTCACCAAACGGCTGTCAGAGTAAAAAAATCTAAATGAATGGAAGATCACTGGTAGGAATTACAGAGCCAGGGAACCCTTTAATTGTAACTCCCTAGGAGTTGTTTATATTATTGGGTGTGGATGTCAAAATATTAAAAGGTATATTGGACAAACCAAGAGAAAAGTGAAGGTTAGAATAATGGAACATTTAGGTGATATTAGGCAACAAAATGTAAATAGTCCATTAGCTAACCATTTTATTTCTGCACATGGGGGATCAGGGAACACTGTTTTTTAGTGCATTGGCCTGACCAATTTTGGATAGATGGGGTAGTTTTAGAGAGGAAGTTAACAGATTAGAATGCAGGATGATTATTAATTATAGGACACTTTATCCTAGGGGAATGAATTTGGACAGTAATTTAACGTCTTAGCCTTCTTCCCTGACAACTGTCCCTTGGGGCAGGAAATTCTCTCCACAGTATTTTCAGTGAGAAGTTTAAGTTACTGATTCTCCAGATACAGCACCAAGGAAGAAAGCCTACTAAGCAGAGTTTCTGATACAAAACCCTGACAGATGGAACAGGGTGTATGGTAGTACAACACGCCAAGGCAAAATAAACACTGCTCGCGGCAGTTTTTATGGGGAATCTGTTTCCCACACTGGTATTTACCCTTCTTGAATGACATGAACTCCCATACACAACTAAAATGACAAGTAAAACAGAAACCCCATGGGGCACTTAACTGCAACAGATCAGAAACCAGCGACAAAACTTGGGTGTTCAGACCAAAGATCAAGAGATGAAGTTAGGACTGGCAGCAAAAAAGTTCTGAGGATGTTACATCCGGAAGTTACCTTTATGCCCTACATTACACAAGGACCATACGTATGACATACCCCTAAGGCTTTGATAATACTGGACGGACGTCAGGCTGCCCTAGGCAGTGAATCCCAAATGTAAAGAATACTGCAACAGTGATATGGAAGGACATCAGTAGATATTCTAATGATCACTGCGGCAGTTGCCTTAGGGGTTATATCCTGCCAAAGATGTAACAGATAGCAAGCTTCCAAAAGGTTCAGGGCACTTTCCACATGCTCAAACCATTTAGGCAGCTTGAGCTGAGCTGCCTAAAACATGTTTAAATATCAAGCCCTTCAGAACTTTCATGCCAACAGAGAGGGAGGCTGAGTCCTGAGAGGGAAATACCTTTCAGTAAAAAAACAAAAACACACCTTGGCAAAATAAAAAAAAACAGAAGGATGGAGGGACACAGCCGATACTGCAGCACTGATGATTTGCACATCTGTTATGGTTAAGTTTACTTGTACAACTTTACTATGTTCTTCACAATGATCACTTCTGCAGTAGCCTATGTTATATGGGTAGATTACCATAGCTTACAAATTTTGGAAGGTGAAAGGAGAAGAGTCCAGCAGCTCCTGAAGAATGGTCCTAGGAAAGCCTGATCCAGACCCAGAAAAGAAATCAAGCTTATACTGCTTTGTAAAAGTCTGCATACAGAACAAAGTAATTGCTTCAAGAATACTTCTACAATCCAACCCTTTCTAATAAGCCACATATGAAGCCAAGGCCCTGGTAGAGTGGACCTTGACCCTGCCTGGAATAGTTTTGCTATGATGAGTATAACAAAAGGTAATAGCCTTAGACCATCATTTGGAAATACTCTGTTTCAACACAGAATTTGTCTTCTTACCTTCACAAGAAATGAACAATTGATCTGGAGATCTGAAATATTTAGTTCTGTCAATACAGTACCAGAGTTTTGTGCGGATATCCAAAATAGGGAGTATCCTTTCTACCTCATTTTTATGTTCAGGAAAGAAAATGGGGAGATGAACAGTTAAGCTTAAAAGGATTAATTCTTAAAGAAAACCTGTCCCTGTGGGAAATAAGGTAGGGCTGACAACATAAGAGCTTGCAACTCAGACACCTTTCTTGCAGAGATCAGAGCAGTCAGTAAAACTATTTTCCATGTTAATGACCTGAAGTCAACAGGGTTAGATGGCTCAAATGGAGCAAGTGTTAGCTTCCCTAACACAAAATTAAGATCCCAAGAAAAGGGCACTGGCTTTCTTGGAGGCCTTTTATTCAAATCCTTTCAATTTATTCTCATGTTAAAATGTGTTTGAAAGAGGACCCCCCACGGGCAGACATGCTGAAATGGCCAATAAATGAAACTGGATGGAGGAGTACCAAAAGCCGATAGGATAGTAACTCCCATAAATATTGTAAAACCAGAGAAACACTAGCCCTGAAGCAGAAACTAGAAAACCTTTGACATTTGCTAAAATATGATTTTGAAGTAACAGACTGTCTCCATTAGTACCTGCTACATGTTCTCAGTAAACAAGTGCCTAAAAGGAATGGAGACAATTATCCAGGCAGTCAACTGAAGGTGACTGGGGCTGAGGTCCAAACACCCCTGATCTTATACAAGTACATGCAGTCTGTGAGGAAGCTGGTGGTAACTGCCACTGACCATTTCCAAAAGGTAGAACCAAAGTTGCCTGGGTCAAAAGGGAGTCACCACAATGATCTTGGGGGAATTCCTTATGAATCTTCAGAACTACCCCAGACACCAGTGGAAAAGCATACAGAACATTCCTGTTAAAGGAAAAGGAAACCATCGATCTTCCAAGCCTTCTTGCATCTTGGAGCAGAATCTTGCCACATACCATGCACTTTTATCCCAGACATCTGTGGAAAATGACTTCTTTGAAACATGGCGGGAGAAGGGGAGGACAGGATTTTAGGATATATGCGGTCTCCACTAAATGGTTTCTCTTCTGACATACCCCAACACTGGGATTTGAAAGAGCAAAGGATGTTGGCGCTGGGATCACAGATATCTTATCTTTGTCATGTGGAGTCTTGGCAGTTGTAGCATGAGAATCACAGATGCCAAGAGACCCAAAATCCTGAGATATTCCCTCAAAGTGATTGAAACCCAAGTGGAAAACCAATCACACACACAGACACACACTTTTTTCCTGTGGAAGAAATGCTCTTGAACTGAGGTGTCTAGTTGACACCCCAGGAACACAATCCTGTGAGAAGGTGTCAAACACTTCTGAATGCTCTTTGGAATCCCAGCTTGTGTAAGACATCTCTCAACCATATGAGAGATTTCTAACACTTTGAAAAGGATTCTGCAAAGGTAAGCAAGTTGTCTAAATATTGTGAAAAAATGTGGACATCCTGTAGCCTGCAATAAACTATAACTGGAGCTAGACATTCTGTGAACACCATCTCGGTACAGTGGGAACTGATAAAGTAACCCAGACACAAAGAACCTTAAGAAACTCCTGAAATATGGATGAATAAGGATGTTATAAGCATCGTTTAATCTAGCAAACTTGAAAGAGGAAGAAGAGGTAACAGGCTGTGAAGTGACAGCTCTACTAAACACGTTTGGGAAAGAAAGATCCAGAACTCGACTCCAAGCATTTTCTTTCTTTGGCACCAAAAACTTCTTTGAATAAAGACAGGAAATGATACTATCACTCCCTGGGACAGTGTTTGATAAGGATCAGTGGAAACAGAGGCAGGTCTGATGAATGAGGGATTAACCCTAGAAAGGAGGAATTTCCTCTCACTGCCATCTGCAATCTTGATGAATGGTCTTCAGAACCCATTTTACTGAAACTAGTTGTTGCCAAACAGAAAAAGAGGAGATTCAGACTTTCTGGAAGGGAAAAAGTGAAAGGGAAGGGAAGTCCCTTAAATAGTCATTCTGACTTGTTGGACTGTCCTTGGTACTGGGCAGTTCCTTAATTCTTTTCAGAACCCCAATGCCGCTTTATTAAACGTCTGTTTACCTGCATTTTGTTGAGATTGTTTATTTTGTTTTTTTGCCTAAATTGGGTGAGCAGTTAGACAATGCCTCAAAAAAAAGATTTTTTCAGCCCTCCTTTTCTGAATTAACAGATTCCCTGTATCAACTTACCCATTTTGTCAGTTTTACATCACCTCTGCAGGAGTGTGTCCAAAAGCTAAATCTCTATCCAAAGTAGAATTTAAAATCTTAGTTTTTATCATCTGGAACGTTCTAATAATTCAGCTAGGCATACTTCTCACAGTACCAGCAGCCAAAGCTATTGAAACAGCAAATGAATTATACACACTGTAAAAATGAGTAGTGACTTGTACAACAGAAAACATTACATTATTTACATCAGATTTTTCTTTACAAGAAGATACTACAGACAAAACATTCCTCGTACTTTCAGAATTAGCCAGAACAGACCTTAACATATGAGCTTAACAATTCAAAATTCTGAAAATCACAGTTGCAAAAGCACACACTTTTTTCCAGTTCTTAAAAATAATAATCTTCCCATCCTCAACAGAAAGAGTAGAACTGGAATTAACTAAATAATTAGAAGCAGTAGAATTAACTAAAGCTACAGTTGGCTGGGTCAGGTTTGGGATCAGTGTATAAAACCTTAGAAGAGTGAGGAACTTTATGCATCCTATCTGCCTTTTTAGGGGCAGCTGACTATCAGGAAAACTGCAGGCAGCAGCACACACACATCCTCGAAACCTGACAGAAATGAAGGAATAGGAAATTCCTTCTGTAACAACTCATTGTATTTTCTTAGGAACTGTGAAACCTCAGTGTTCTCCCACCAAATACACTGCAGCATTCTAGAAACAGTCACAGACAAAGAGAACCACCACCCTACACGGAGAATAAGAAACCGAGCTCTCCTCAGAGACTGAAATCCAAGGAGAAAACCCTATACCTTTCCCTTCATTTCCCTTGTGCCTATTCAGAATCTTGAATCTCTTCAGGAAAAGAGAAATCCCTCTTTCTTTTACCAAAAACTATTTTATAAGGATCGATAACTTGGCTTAAACCCTGAGCCAGAACAGTAAATTACTCTTGTCCAAGGAAATCTGAGGAGTAGATACAGGTTTGGTTTTCATAGGCCAAAAATAGAAGTTATGTACTTACCATAACGTTCCATGTGGAGTGTTCATCTCGCCTTTGTTCTTACATGGTTGGAGCCGATCCTCGGCTCCGTGCCGGCCTCTTGCAAGCTCTGCATCGAGAAGAAGCTCGAGACAATCTAATACCCACAATCCCCCTCTGCCTTTACCTCAGATCTAGTTTGCAAGCAAACCAATCTACATAACAGTACATTCATGCCATACATCTATACATACATAACAGACACATATAAGTATATGTGTATACCAACTATGTACAGAGAATAAAGACAGTAGTAAAAATCAATCAGGCAGCAAGACTCCTAAGGGTGGTGGAGGGTAGAACAAAAGCGAGATGAACACTCACTACATAACTTCTATATGTGATAGTGTTCAATCTCGTTGTTGTTCTACACATGTAAGGCCCCTAGCTCCTAAATCCTGAGGAACTTACGAAAGGGCGTTCTTGAGCACAGTGGAACCAAAGGTTGCTCTGTCCCTAGAAACCTTATCTACTTTATAATGAGAAATAAATGTATGGCTTAGACCAGGTAGCAGCCGCACAAATAGCATCCAGAGGTAGGCGAGCTGCATGAGCCAAAGGAATATTGATCTTGTGGAATGTCCTTGGGTTTGTTTAGTAGGGGTTGATTTCCAGAATCGTATACATACATTATACATTCAGTTAACCTCTTTGAAAGAGTTCTTTGGTAACTGCAAGTCCATTCCTGCTATCAGCAAAAGCCACAAAGAGTTGATCTGTTTTCCTGTGATCTTTTGTTCTATGCAAATAAAACCTTAGCTGTCTGTGAACATCCAATTTGTGCAACATATACTCCATTTTGTTGGAGTGGTTTTGAAGAAAGTGGGTAATTCAATGGACTGATTAATGTTGTTAATAGAACACACTTTAGGGAGGAAGGATGAATTGGAAACTCTGTCAGAGTGAAAGATTAGATGATGGAGAGAGCCTGAAGTTCAGACACACGACAAGCAGAAGTAATGGCTACCAGAAAGAGAGTTTTCCAGGGCAAAAATTTTAATGGGCAAGAAGAGGCAGGTTCAAGGGGGCAACATTAATTTAGATAGTAACAAGTTTAGACTCCAAGGTGGCGTGGGAGATCTGACGGAGGTCTAATATGAAAAACTCCTTTAAAAAGGCTTTACAAAGTCTGTGAGCCATGATAGGAGCTCCACACTCTTCCACATGGAAATTGAAATGGCAGCCAATTGAACTCTTAGAGTAGCAGGAGAAGCACCCTGATGAAATAAGTCTGTCAAGAACTCTAAAATCTTATTCAAAGGAGCTGTAAAGGGATCAACGTGGTGTATTCGCCCAGAATACAAACCGTTTCCATTTGCTAGTATATGTTTTTAGTAGAAGCCTTATCTTGAAGCCACTAATATATTCTGAACTGCTGGTGAAGATCAGACCTGGCTAAGTTAATTGGAGCAGCCAAGCTGCTAGATGGAGTGACAGGAGCGGGATGGGGAACCCCGTGAGTCAACAGATCCGGCTCTGGGTCCAGAATCCAGGGTCCCCGAATGCAGTGAGTTTTCAGGAGGGAAACCAAATTTGACGAGGCCAGAATGGAGCAATGAGAATTATCGTCCTGTGAAGGTTCCTGGCTTTCTGGAGAAATTTGGTATCAGAGGAAATGGAGGAAATGCGTACAGGAGTCCTGCCATCAGAAAACCAGTGGCGTCCTGGGGACTTCCCTGGAGGGTAATAGGGCAAAGTAGCTCCTGCATTTCATTGGGGAGACGCACACAGGTCGCAGGAAGGTTGGCCCCATGTGTGAAAAAAATCCTTTTCGCCACTGACTGTTCAGAGACCACTCGTGTGGTAGCAGAATTGCTCTGCTCAGCTTGTCGGCTATGACGTTGGATGACCCACCCGTGGACTCTGCCCACTGCCAAATTCTCATGGCCTCTCTGCATAGTTGATAGGACCTGGTTCCCCTTGTTTGTTTATGTACCAGACTACCGACATGTTGTCCGTCTGAACTGCAATAGTCCCTAGAGGAAGAAGGGGAGCAAAGTGTTGCAACGCTAGAAACACTGCCCTCAACTCTAGTACATTGATGTGCAGATTGTAATCCAAATTGGTCCATGGACTGTCTGTCCCTGAAAGATGCCCCCACCCTATCAGGAAGCGTCCGTGGACAAACGGCCTCCTGGGAAAGGTTTGCGTTTGGAGCCACCAGTTTAGGTCTGTTTGCAAGTCTTTGTTATAGGAATCTGTGTGTTAGAGGTAGCTGTTGAAATGACCATTGAGCAAACAGTAGCCATTGTAGAACTCTCATGTGCAGCCTTCCCAGGGAGGCTGACATGAGGCCCAACACCTTCAGAACTAGTTTTGCAGGAGATTTCCTTGACAAGAGCAGAAGACGTATGTGAGTCTGCAGCGATACTATCCTTTCTGTGGGAAGCCTCAGAATTAATTGCCGTGTGTTTAACTCTGCTCCTATGAACAAGATATTTTGTGATGGCTGAAGTAAGGATTTTCCAAATTTACGGAGATCCCTAGGTGAACACACAGTTGAAGAACATAGTCTCTGGCCTGCAGTAGTTGGGTGGTGGCTGAAAGGAGCCAGTCGTCCAGATACGGAAACACCTGAAGTGAGACGACAAGTGAGGCAGCTACCACTGCCATGCATTTGGTGAAGACCCTGGGGCTGAGGTCAGACCAAAGGGCAGGGCTCGAAATTGAAAGTGACTGGCTCCCAGCAAATGATCTCTGGATGCCCTGGCCATTTTGATGTGGTAGTATGCATCCTCTAGATCTATTGAGCACATCCACTCGTCCTTCTGTAGAAATGGAAGGATCGACTGAAGCGTGACCATTCGAACTTTTCTTTCTTGACGAAAGTATTGAGGTAACTCAGGTCTAGAATGGGCCTCCAGTCCCCTGTTTTCTTTGGAACTAAAAGAACCTTGAGTAAGTCCGAATCCTTGCTGGTCCGCTGGGACTGGCTGGATGACTCTTTGTCTAACAACTTTGAAATTTCTAAAGCTGCTGGCTCTACATCTGGGAGTCTTTTCTTTGGAATGGGATAAGATAGAAAGGGTATGGTGTAACCTCTGGTAACTACGCTTTTACCCAATTGTCTGTAGTTATATCTTGCCAGGCCTGAGGGTAAGGCTAAGCGACCCCGACTGCCTCCAGAGCAGGACAGTCGGGCCTCCTCTCAGGAGTGCTGGAAAGGTTTACCAGGAGTGTATCCCTGTCACCTTGATGTTTCTGCCGCCAGGGCGGCGTCTTCCACCTCTGCCCCTCCTCTGCCTCGAGGGGGCATCACCTGTGTGCCCGGAAAGACCCTTGATTTTGTTTTCGAAACCACATTTTCAGCGCTGCCCTTTGGGGTTGGGGTGGAAGCGGACTCGACAGCAGACAGAGTCTTTCCCTCTTGTTCACTTACCTTGGGGCAAAAAGAGTGGCTTGTAAAGGAAGACTTGAAGGCTTATAAAAGAGCATAGGCGCATCCAGGATTGTGAGCAATCGCTGAAGCTGCTGCCCTACTCGAACCTCTTCGCGTGGGAAATCAGCCTCATGGACGAGTTAACAATCGATGTTAGGTATGCGCTGTCACTTTCTCTGAGACAGCTGCATCTGTGGAACCCTGGAGGGTATCTCCCAACTCTTTGACTAGATCCCTCTGCAGACGTGTAAAATGGGTCAAATAGTTCAGGGACATGGAAAAAGCAGCTGAACTAAAATGTGCTTCCCATATCTATCCATCGTCTAGAATCTTTATTAGGCGGATGGACAGACGAAGAACTCCGACATCTCCTTTTCGTGGCTGCAGCCACCACCATAGCGTCTACTGGAACTCCTTTAGTAAGGTAGGACTTATCCTGAGGTGCTGTGATGTACTTGTGGTTTCCTAGGAACAGGTTCCACTGTGTCAGGAGCTCCCCTTCCTCGAGCAATAAGTTCCATTAGTGCCGAAGGGGCGGAGTGACCCAGGAGGAGGAAGGGCGAGCACCAAATGCCTTCAGCAGAACTGACTCATCCTCAGAAGGGGAAGGGACTGCCAGTCACCTCTCTTCAGGATCTCCAAAATGTCTGAAAAGAGACATCTTCTGAAGGTGACTTAGGGGACCCTTCTGACTCATCTAAGTCAGTATCAGATGTTATGGATTCTTGTGGAGAATCCAAGTGTCTCCTCTTACACAGTCTCTTCCTAGGGGAGCATCGAAGCCTCGAGGAAGAGGGGCACCTCCAGGGGTGGCTGAGACACTGGTGCCCGACGCTGATGTGGCCGTGGGTGCAGATGAAGACAAAGGCCCTTTATGGGAGGAGAAACTGCTTCCACTGATGTGGTTGTCTGGGTAGACAACACCTTCCTCATCAGGTCGAAGAAATGGGAAGAATCCCGACACGGGCACACGAGGCCGAGACGGGCGGGCGGTCGATCCGGCCGAGGCCCGAGGGGAGAGTCGAACCGACACCGTCGGTTCGACTCGGCCCCGGAACCAAGAACAGACAGTCGGCCGAGACTACCGGTCGGGTGAGAGGGAAGGTGAGGGGAACAGACGGTCGCCGACGGAGTGCGAGTGAGTGAGAACAGACGAGAAAAGGGCGGTTCTGGACCCGAGGGCTCCACAATCAGCAGATCAGAAGACTGAATCGGTCTCGGAGGAGGAATGGATGGAGATACACCAGCTGGGTGGAAACCGAAATAAGTTTAGAGAGGGTCAATGCTCCAGCAGCTTCTGCACCACACGATCCACATCGACATCCGAAAGTTTAGAGGAGGAACGGGTCAAGGAACCGACGGAGCCGACCTCAATATGGCGAAGGAGGCGAGGCTCAGGAACCGACACCAGTTGAACAAGTCTGTGGAACCGTGATCTAACCTTTGAAGAAGAGATGACTTGGGCTCCGATGCCTGGTCAGAAGCATCCAAAGCCTCTTGGAAAGCTGGTTTCAACAGACCCCTGTCCATTAGTTTCTATCTGTCATGACCCTCCCACTGAAAGAGTGACAAATGGAGCAATCCTCTAGACACAGGAACTATGGTTGTCAGTGACCGACATTTTTGGCCACACTGACAACGCTTGAAACCAGACTTTGCCTTCTCAGACATTGTAGGTAATAAACAAGTCTAGAAACAAAACACAGTCAAATCGGGTAAAATAGTCACAATCAGGTAAATGTCACAATCAGGTAAATGTCAATCGGTTAGTCACAATCAGGTAAATTTGACTCAATATAGCAGTATATGGTAGGTGTAGGCCGTACAAAAAAATACGAAAAAGGGTTAACGGTACCAAAGAACTACGGCACCAGAACAGAATGACACCAGGTAATACTAACAATATTAAGTTAAATAAAATTCTCAGTAAAATACAACAAAAGTTATATCTTAGCTTAGAAAACCAGCTAGCTCCCAACGATGCGAATGCAGCAGCGGCAAACTAGATCTGAGGTAAAGGCAGAGGGGGATTGTGGGTATTAGATTGTCTCGAGCTTGCAGAGCTTGCAAGAAACCCATGTGTAAGAACAAACGGCGAGATTGAACACTATCACATCTGTTATTAACGGCAGCAGCAGCTTCCGGTGGACAGGCACAACACTCTGACAAAACAGGGAAGCCTCCCCTGTTCAAGACTGACAAGATTGGCTCTCCCTTGCTAACTGACCCCAACAGCTGCAAAGGACAGTGCTAACCGGGATCTGGGTGGATGGGGTCCGAATGGAGAGATAAAAAGTCAGCAAGCAAAGGAGAGTAGTAGTGCTGAAACTGAATTCATCCTCAAGTCTTGGTGAGTACCTTCACGAGGTGGACCCTTTTTTTATAAAATCTCACCAAGGCAACACTGACAAACTGTATTTATATAGCATATATCATGGACAGAAACAGGTTAAAAATGAAAAAAAAAAAAAAACAGCTGGGTGCACAAAACCCAGGATAAAAAAGTGCCCAATCCTGGTAGGCTCACTGGTGCTAGGACTGGAAAAGATGACAAGTGTAGAATCCTCAAAATACGGAAATATTCCTACAATGAGGCCAGGCCAGGCCCAGGGGGAGGATGGCCCCCTGTTGTAGAAGGAAGCAGCAGTACACAAAAACCGATATGCCAAAGAAGAGCCATAAAGATGACAAAGTGGACTATTGAGGACAAGAAAGAAATTATGTATTGTTACTATTATGTAAAAAGCACAGAATTTCCAGACATAAGATATACAAAACAATTAAGAGAGAAATTAGAGGAAAGAAAAATACTTCAGCAAGAAAAACTGTCAAACTTCAAATGAAAATTTGTGTTCATTGATACAACAGATTTGTGAAAAACAGTATACAGATCAAGAAACCTTGACCCGTTTGGAAAAAGAAGCATCTGAGGAAGTGCAAAAATATTAACAACAAAACCAAGAGATATTTTGAAAAGTATAAAAAAGAAAGAGAAATTGGATATGGTACAATATTCATGCAAAGAAGAAAGCCAAATTAATCAATGTGAAGAAGGCAGCCCCAAAGATATTCGAAGCGAAATACAGGCAAAGGCATCCAGATATGGAAAATTTCGCAATAAAAAGAATAACATGTCGAAGATGGAACGCAGAAAAGATGATAAGCAAAGCAGAAGTTAACAAAAAATAGAAGTTGAAGTTAGAGTGCCTGCGGAGTGAAGGATTTAGTGTAGAAGGACTAGCACAGGTTACATCACAGCAGGATGGAGTGAGCCCCCAAAGTAGGGAGAAACAGGAAGATCAGGAAACATCTGAAGAAGGCAGTTGGACATGGGAAAGAGAGAGATTTAATATGGTGTAATATTTATGCAAAGGAGAAAGCAAAACTAACCAATACAAAAAGAGCAGCACCAAAGATATCTGAAGAGAAATACAGGCAAAGGAATCCAGACATGGACAACTTAACAATACAAAAAATAAGAAGACAAAGAGGAAAAGGAAATTAGTAATAGAAAAGTTAAAGAAACAGAAATGGAGGTTATGGAGTACCTACAAAGTGAAGGACTCAGTGTAGAAAATCTAATTCAGAAAGCACCACAACAGGACGGAGTAATGGATATTCAAATTAAGGGGAAATCAGTGGAACAGGAAGCAATTGGCCAAGTGCCATATGAAGATAATTTGGAGCCTTCCACAGGAAACCAGTTTAAACATGCACTTAAAGCTAAACAGCGAGGGAAGGAACAGGAATCTCTGATGCAGTCAATGTTGAGGAATGATCGGCTAGTAAGTTCCCATATGACAGAGCAACGGATGGCACAGGATGAAGTTGAAGAGAATGTGCCACAGGAAGAGGCTATAGAATGCCCGCAGGAATTGGAAAACAAGGGATGCGCCCTTAGTTTGGAAAAAAATGAGCTAAGAGAAGAGTTGATTGATTTAATAAACAGATATATCAAGATTAATAAAATAAACTACAGAAGGTTAATAAAACCCAAAAAGTTAGAAGCTTGATAAAGCAAATGAACACAGTAATTACGACTGTTCATAGAGACCCATGTGATATAACAGAAGTAAACAGGACATATTACTGTGCAGCTAATAAACTGATAAAGTTCTACCACAAGAACGCTGGGTAGTGAGGGAAAGGAAGGGGGGAAATTGAATACCATCATGGAAATATCGAACAGAGAAAACTATAAAGCAGTTAAGACAAGAAGTGTCACTGTTAGAAGATTATAGAAGAGGGAATAGATCAACAAAAATACTAAGAAATATAGATGTGATAAAAGCAATGAGCAGTATTAGAACAGACCAAGAGCTATCATGCACTATTGCAAATAAACTAAAAATGTCAGCACAGGTGGAAAGACTTGGATACAAAAATAAATATAAAGGAAAAGTACAAAATAAGCAATTTATTGATGATCCAAAAAAGTTTTATAGAGAATTGGAAAATAAGGTAAAAGGAATTGAAAGACCGCCAAAAAAAGAAGAAAAAGACACTTTCTGGAGAAGTATCTATGAAGATCCTGTGGAACATAACAAAGATGCTAAATGGACAGATGTTAAGAAAGAATAAGAGGTTCAAAGGTACAGGATATGAAATGGGATAAAGTAACAGCCAGAGAGATTGAAACAAAGTTAACAAAAGCCTCTAATTGGAAAACCCCAGGCCCAGATGCAGTACCTAATTTTTGGCTGAAGCTATTGCCATCTTTGCACGAAGATTTAGCCACGAGTAAGAACTATTTATAAGCACACCCTGAACAGACACCAACCTGGTTAACAAAAGGAAAAACAATGCTCCTACTTAAGAGTGAACCTGTAAGCTACCCTAAAGATTACAGGTCAATGACCTGCCTTCCGACGACGTATAAACTATACACTGGAATTTATGCTGAGAGTTTATAGTCATTCAGAAGAAAACTCAATTATGACAGTAGAACAAAAGGGCAATAAAATAAAGTTATATGGAACAAAGGATCATTTGTTGTTAAATAAAGTTATAGTGGAGAACTGTAAAAAGGAAAAGAATCTAAGTATGGCATGGATTTTCTACAAAAAAGCATTTGATAGTATCTCACATTCATGGACAAAAAGAGTGCTGAAAAATGTATAAGATACACCCTACACTGATCGACTACATTACAGTGACCATGAAACAGTGGCAGACTACTTTGCAATTAAGCCATGATAAAGGACAAATTATTATCCCAGGGATAAAAATTCAAGGGGGATATTCCAGGGTGACTGTCTGTCCCCGCTGCTATTCTGCCTTGCCCTTAACCCATTAAGCGGTCTAAACACCTAGGCCATGGCTATAACTTGGCTCCTAGAAAACAAAGTGTAAAGACTTCTCTTCTCTTTGCCAATGATTTAAAACTGTAAAGCCCATCAGATGAGTAACTGAAAGCACAACTGCAAGTTGTCAAAGCTTTTTCAGATGATATAAGAATGTCATTTGGTCTTGATAAATGTGCAAAAGCAACCTTTAAAGCAGGAAAACTGCAACGTCAGGAAAACATCAGTTTGGGACAAGAATGTGATGCAAGAGGGAGTATATAAATACTTGGGAACTGATGAAGGATCAACAATAAAACACCAACAAATGTGAATAAAACTTAGGAATATTTCAGAAGACTTAAATTAAGCCTAAAAACAGCACTGACATCTAGGAACAAAATTCAAGCTATAAACCAATTTGCTCTTCCTTTTCTAACTTACAGTTTTGGAGTGACTGACTAGCCCCAATTATAAAAATCAGTGCATACCAAGATTATATATTCCCCATTCTGAAGGAGGGATGGGCCTTTCTGAAATTGATTATATGTTGTTGTTGAGTCTTTCGGCTTTGATTATATATATAGATCTATAATCGTGGGACTCCACACATCTGCTGACCTCACAAGACCCAAATGTAGTGATAGTTTTTTAAAACTAAGAGCAATTCTCAGCTTAATTTAGCAGAGGCATATCGGTGTCGAGCAGGAATGGAAACCAAACCAGAAGTGGATAAAAATAAGGCAGCAACTAAATGTGCCAAAAAACAAAAGAAAGAATATAAGGTGAAGGACCAGATGAGATGGCAAGAAATGTGGAAAAAGCATAAATATAATTGCAAGTATAGAAAGCTTCTGGAAGAATTTCATGTTGATCAGGAACAAAACGCAGGAATGGTCAAGGAGAGGTGAATTCAAACAGAGATGAAAGGTTAACATTGGCAGCTCAAGATAGTGGGCTACGTACACGTTGGTTTACAAAGTCTATTGAACATGTGGGAGAAACAGATAAATGTAGGTTTTGTAAAACCACATTGGAAACAGTTGCACAACTTGTTGCAGGGTGTGACATACTAATGGCAGAAGACCTGTATACTGAAAGACAGGATTCCCACTCCTGATTTCTTGAGACACTGGAAAATATTAGGGTACAACCCAACACCCTAATAATGGGCGACTTCAACTACCTCACCATTAACTGGGAAAACTACTCATGTACAAACTCTCTTTGCTCAACGTTTTCTGGAATTCATAAATTCCAATGCCTTGGATCAACTTATCCACACCCCCACCAGGGGCAGCAATATCCTAGACCTGGTCATTCGAAACATTGCTGACTGTTGTTCCACACCAGAGGTCAATTCCTTGTTGGTCAGATCCGACCACAAGCTAATCACCCTAGACATCCACATCCCGCCCCCATTAGGGAAACCACCGTAAAAAATTTCCCCAAAGCCAACTTCACGCTTCTTAAGACAGAAGTGGCAAACTTCACGACAGCCATGCAGACAGACAATAGAGGTACGACAGTTGAATCCTACACAAATGCATTTTATAAGCACTTACACGAGTCCATGGGTTGGGCTATCCCTAACAGAACCAAGAAGCTATCCTCCAAAAAAAGGAAGCCAATCTGGTTGCCCCCTGCCATAAACAAACTCTACAATAGAAGAAAGCAACTATTGCAAAAAATAGTAAAATCCCATGATTGAAGGAACTCCCTGGTCAGCCTCAGTAAGAAGCCGAGATCCCTCATAAAATCCTCCAAAGCTAGTTATGAAAACAAAATCGCCACCGAATCTAAAGACAACCACAGAGCATTCTATAGCTATGTCAAGAATCTCAATGGCAACACTCAGATCTGCTCAGAGTTACAACACAATGGCACTAAATATACACAACCAACTGATATTGCCAACATCCTGGCAAACATGTTCAGTGCTAACTTTACTCCGCTCTCAGCCCATAAAGGGCTCATCTCTATACCGGAAGAATACAAAGTTCCTGTAATCACGGCTGCATGGGAAAAACCACATTCTCTAAAGTCAAGAACACAACATCCATGGGACCTGACAACATCCAAGGCTGTGTTCTACACGAACTACAGAATGAACTGGCACCCCACTAAGTATTATGTTCAATCATACCCTCACCTCAGGCTTTGTGCCCACTGAATGGCGTACAGCGACGGTTACCCCACTCCACAAAGTGGGAGCCACCACAGAAACTACCGCCCCATTAGCCTGACGAGCCCAGTCTGCAAGGCTGTGGAACTTATAAACAAAGACATTGGTAATCTCCAAACTCGAGACCCCACCCAGTTCAGGCTTGTAAAAGGTAGATCATGTCTCCTAAACCGGATTGTAGTCACCAAAGCCGTAGACGAGGGTAAGGTGGTTCACACAGCCTATCTAGATCTTGCCAAGGCTTCCGACACCATCCCCCAACTCTGGAATTATAGATAAACTCACTAAACTAGGTATAAATCCCTATGTCACAAGATGGGTTGCCAACTGGCTCAATGACAGAACCCACACTGTGAAAGTAGGAGACTCCAAATCCGACTTCAGAACAGTGACAAGTGGAGTACCACAGGGTTCAGTCCTGGGTCCTCTCCTGTTTGGTATCTACTTCTCTGAAGTACAGGCCAACACAAAAGGTCTTAGGCTAATGAAGTTCGCAGATTACTGCAAACTATGAGCCATAATCGAAACCCCTAACGATGTGGACATCCTACAAAAAGGCCTCACTGAGACAGATGCCTGGTGTCAAAGCCATGGCCTCAAGCTCAATGACAAAAAGTGCACTGTCATCCCCTTTGGTGAAAACTCTGTACCCATGAACTACCACATAGGCGGTAGTCTACTTAACATTGAAAGTATGATAAGAGACCTTGGGACACAGGTGGACAGCAGTCTCTCCTTTGATAATCACATCACCACAGTAGTCAGGAAATCCTTCTACTTGGCACACCTCATAACAAAAGGTTTCCCATCCAGGAAAAAAAAGAGGTCATTGTTCCCCTCTACTTGTCACTCATTAGACCCATTACAGAGAACAACGCCCCTTTTGGTATATACATCACAAGACATATACAACAACTGGAAAGGCCGCAGAAATACCTCACAAAGAGGATTACTGGCCTCAAACAGATGCCCTACGTGGACAGTCTCAAAAAACTCCAGGTTTACTCTGTTGCATATGATCTACTCAGAGGTGATCTCTGCCTAACATAAAAAGCTATGTCAAACCCAGAGCTGTTGAACATGCTCCACTTAAAGAAATCCCAATCCCTCCAAGCTACATGCTCTAGGGACCTAAACCTTGTCACCACAATAAACAGAACATACTGGAGGGATAGATTCCTGTCCCATAGATTTCCCATACTCTGGAACAAACTACCTATCTATATCAAACAAAGCTCCTCATTAGCACTCTTCAAAAAAATCTTGATGATTGGATGGGAAATGGGAAATTCACCCCAGGCATCACTTCTGTGGCTCTGCCAGATAGGGGCACAGGAAAATAATTTTCTTGGGTGGCGAAAGCCTTGGTACCTTTTTGACTAGGCTTATATTTAGGCCCTAGAGCCAACAGCCTAGTACCTACCTATGAACCTATAATATTTTGGGAAGACTGTTGCGCTGGGGATTGTGCAAACATTACGGTATTAAAGTGGCTGGAAAATGCTGGAAACATGAGCCACAAAGCATCACAGAAATATAACCTGTTACCACACATTACCAACAGTTCAAAAGATAGCTGCTAGAAAACCGGATATAGTGGTTCAAGAAAAGACAAGAGTAGCACTGATCACTGAAATCACCACACACAGTGACTACAGTGTCTTGTGTAGAGAGAGACACAGTCATAAAATATCAGGATCTGCAGGCAGAAATGAGAGGAATGTGGAACAAAGATACCTAGACAGTTCCAATAGTAGCAGGAGCAACGGATCTTATAAATCTACAATCGTATTTAGATATGTTACCGATCCATGTAACTCTGTACGAATTTGCAGGAGGAGTCATTACTGGGCACATTGCAGGTGCTCCGATGAGCACTTTTGACCAACAAAGATTATAACAATACTAATTTCATGACCTTTAATCGTACTTTGACTTAGAAATGGCGTCCATTCCTGTCATGGTAATAGAAACCCAAAAGACTTGGAGAAATTAAAGAGGATCGTGGGTAAAAGATGAGTGGTCTGAGGTACAACTAATGGCCACAGTAGAGTCACCTACCTGTGGCTGAGACAAATTGCTAGCCTGCTGTGATGGGAAAGGCTGTTTGCTTAATTCATTTCCTTTTGTGGCTGGAAGGAGGACAGACTATGGGACTGAGAGTAAAGTCACTTTTTCACCGAAAAACACAGTAAAAAAACACTTTTTAAATACTTTAAACAAAGTTTTAAAATAGCACAAAAAAAGAGTGCTCTCACTTATAGTAGAGCATACTCTTGAGACAGTCCATTAAACACAAACTCCTAGCTTTAAATGTTTCCTGAACAGGAAAGGGTAAATAAACAATAAATATTTTAAAAGGGAAGCTTTTTTTCTCCAAAAGGAACATATCTGTCCTTATGCTATGGAAAATGTCCAGCTGTTTTATCCTTGAAAGATAGAACCCATATAGCTTGGGCTACTGCAGCAGTGATCAATATGAACAACATAAAGCAGTTCCTGGAAAATTTAAACTGAAATCAAAATCTAAACCAAACATACCTGAAGTACTGAATGTAAAAGAAATAAGAGAACGGACTGTGGCATACTTAGAAAAAGGAAACACATGAAGAATATTATTCAGGAGAAGGAATAAAGTTTAAGGAAAGGAAACAACTGAACAATTTATGCAATGCTGGAAAAAATAATAAATTGTTAAAAAAGAAACGTGTATATCGCATGAAAAAATGTTCCATCAATGTAAATTAAAACAACTCATAGTATGCGTACCTGCATCACTGTGCTAGTTGTTATTTAATAAAGGTGTATAAAAACACTATTATCACAGATTAAAAATTAAACAGTATTAATTTATTAGCTTATTTTGTCATAAAATGTTAAAAGAAAAGCAAACAACTGGACTCCTGAATTATCCCCAATCTAGCACCTTCTGTAGTTCTTCTCACAGGGTTGTTTAACTCACTACAGTATACTGTAATGGGCCTGTCTGATAGGCCAATGAAGCTCTGCGTCTACACACTGCGTGCACCATGGCTTGCATAAACATTTCCAAACTCTTGTCATATTGCCTGTATCTCCATACCCTGGGTCGGAGGTAGCTGCTATGTTCCCTGTTGTCAATCTCCCCCCCCCCAACACAGACAGACAGACAAGACACACACACACTATTTTCCTACCTTTTATACTTTCCTCCCTTTGACTCATACTTTACTCTGCTTCACATACCATGGCCAAAAACAGTACATACTGCAAGTACTTTGTTCTGGGTCTATATTATTTAGTCGAATGGCATTTCATTGGAAATGCCACTCATTGAATCTTCACACCACCTACTAATTACATATACCAAATCCAAGAGTGCACTACAGCGGGGAAATGGCATATTTCCTGATCCCTACCGTAAAGCGATCTCAGTCAGAAAGGCTCAACAATGTGGGCGTTCGATGAAATAACTAGGACCCCATTGTTCTTTGCATATTTTCTCCCCCCAAAAAAATTATACTATAGGATGATATGACAGTGTACAAGTTTTCTTCTTACTGATTTTACTCAAAAATTCTTCTATCACATTCATGCTACATATTATATCCTGAGATTCACCTCTCTGCATGCTTGCTCTTATGTTACCACTGCTGAACTGATGCTCAAAGTTTTGTTTCTTTGGTTCCAGTTCTACCAGGCTAAGCCTTAAAATGATCTAGACATATCAGTGATCTACTGTGGTTAACACATTTTAAATAACTACATGAAATAAAGAAGAAAATATCTTTGTATGTTAAGAACTCCACATACTGCAGCATCAAGAGGTGCTGCAGACTGCACCAAACAGGGCATGCTATTAAGAAGCCGTCCAACTTTGAAGACTGAAACCTGGTAAAATCTTCTAACTCAAGAGTCCCCAAGTTTTTGTGTCGAATGTCCAATGTACCTGGATGCCAGGACGTACTGGACAAACAAGTCAGTGGGGCTGCCCTTAATGATTCTGGGAAGACTTGGAAGAACATAAAAAAGCATGAAAAATTTCTAATCTCCACAACATATTTCATCTTGTATTATCCCTTTTTTCCATTAAATATTTCCAGTCATCACCTGCTGCTACTCTGAATGGGTGCACTTAATTACCTAGGCAATTCTCTCATCTCGTTACAGGCAATATACGTTTCCACAAAACTACATAAAAACTACTGTACTGCCTCAGAATTCTCAGCAGCAATAACAGTAATAAACAAAAAGCCTCTCCTTGGAAATAGCATGGCTCACACAACCTCACCTGTAACTATTTCTAAAAATGTATTCTTACTTATCAGTTGTTAAACTGGTAACCAGTCCCAGCCATATCAAAACACACAAGACCAACAATAAGGATTATATGCCGGGCTAATTTACAGTAATCACCAAGCATCCTGACTTGGCAGATAGGAGGAAATTAGAATGACAAAGGAACTCACATGGATGGCAACTCTGCATCATAAAAGTCCACTGTCAATCATTAGCGGACGGGAGTTCCGCTGTGGCGACCCCTAACCGGGAAAAGCCCAAAGACATGGATGTAGGGAAAATGTGCAAAACCTACTCAGTTTGTTCAGCTTTCTACAATACAATTCTTTCAAACTCATTAGGCCTGTCCAACCATATTCTAACTTTACATTTCTGCATGCCTCCCTATTTTATACAGGACTCAAAATACCACTGCAGTACATTTATAAGTCAAATTGTTTCTGTCTCCCCACGTTTAGCCAAGCAGCTATCCACCTCTGCTTCCTATGACTTAACACACACCCACACCATGTTTCATCTCTGAAATTATTTTGCTCCTGTGACTACAGCAAGTATTTCTCTGCCATACTGTTGAACTTGTGACATTCTGTCAGAAGTCTTAGCAATCAGAAGTCACTTCATATCACAGTACTTTTTTTTTTCTTTAACGCTTGCTAGTACTTGTTTTCATACTGAGACTGCATATTTTACATTTTTTTCTTGTAACTGTATTTATCGACCAATCAAACTCCCATGTCAGCAAGGGAACCAAAAGAAAACAGTACCTCTTTATCAGTCTCCAAATTAACCGTTTTTACTTTCCAAGACAACTAAAACTAAGGCAGTGTTACTTTATAAGAATATTGCATGGCGGGGTCTGTTAAGATGGGACTTAAGCCACACCTGGACAGGTCTAGTATGTCAGACATGACTAAATCCCACAGTAGAACATAACTCATGTATTCCACAAACACTAGAAAAGAACAGTAACTTCCATAAAAAACACAAGTTCAACCAACACCATGCCAGTAAAGCGTTTATTGCGATCTGGTACCTCGGCCTTTCGCCTTCAAAGGATCACATAACTCATGTATTATTTAGGGATTATGATCAGGTCACCAATCATAACCTATTTATTGTGTTCGAGACATGGCTGCCAAAAAATCACCTTGAGAATGAAGCTCAGAAAAGTGAATCTTGGCATCCATGTCAAGAACATATACTTCAGAGTTATGATCGGAAAACTGATCATAATTCTTTGTTGTGCAATGAGCTCTATTTGCTCCATGTACTACTAGTTGCAGTATAGAAAAAAAAATGCCAAGTGCTTTCCCAGCTTTCAAATCCATAAAGCACTTGGCGAGCACTGTCAGAAAGGCAGTGTAACATAACCCTTAAATGTTTAAACTCACCTTGCTACACCTCTAAATGGTCCAGATTTTCACCTCATTTGTTTTTCATTTTGTCTATTCCTCACAAAGTCAGTGGTTTTCAGACAAATCACTGAGGGTTGAATTCAATGAACAATGACATACATTTGAGTTCGAGTTCATATCTTTCAGAGACAATGCAGGCAAACATACACCCTGTTATTCTAGCTACTTTCTAAACTTGTAAAAGAGGAAAGGACACCTTTTTAGAACAGATAGGTGGAACCAAACTGTTTATTCTGCCTCTGTTATTTGCTGGTCAGTACTTTCAGGTTTTACTGCCTAGCCTGAGAGCTGACTCTAACTTCCACCCGGTGGGTGGGGTGGGGGGGGGGGTGCACTTAATTTGTTAAGGTCAGGTCTCACCACCGCACTCCATGCACTACATTCCTATTATACTTTTGAACATTTTTAGGCTTAGTGGTACCTTACTAACAAAGAAACTTACAACTTTTTGGAATTTTGTTTCAATGTGCTGAAGACAGGACAGCTTTGATGCAGCAGAGGGTTCAGTAGCTAATAACCACATCAGTTTGCATATTTTTCGGCAACTAATGCCATCTCCTCAGTCTAAGAATGGTAGACTGCTACTAGTGCACCACACAAGAAGCATGAAGCTGCAGTTATTAATAATGTCAGGACTAACCATTAGTGCAATGTGTAACACTTGACTCTTCTTGTGGTGCTAGTATTACAACTCCTCAGTCTACAGTTGTAATCAACACTTGTTGCTCCACTGTCCTAGGATACTACAGACAGAAATAATTCTCACAAAACATTGCTAAATGTCTTTAACTAATCAAAAGTTATAAATCTTGTACAAAGCTTCATTCCTGTCAAAATGCAAAGTTTACCCATAAACCCTTGATCTCTGGGTCATTACTGCAATCACTGACTGCAACACCACATACTCCACATGAGCTACATTAGTTCTACATTTGACAGGACAGCAGGAGAGGTACAAATTCAGGACAATAGCACATCTAAGTTACTGGATTTATTTGAGTTCTCAGTAAAGTGGATCAGACGAAGAGAAGCGGTGGAGAGGAAGAGCAGAGTACTTTACTACTAAAGTAGTATTTGATGTCTTTCTTATGTGACCCTAATTTACTCTCTCTTCAGTGTTTAAACAGTGGTTGGAATTTTTATTCCATTTTAGCAAGTTCTGCATTTTGGTTCCCTTTCTTTCAGGATCTGTGTACATCTTCCAAATGAGACATTCAGCCTTGCAACACACGATTACAAGGAAATAACATTCTTACTATAATGCTGAAAAAGAAAGTCTGACTGCTTGGGATGACTATTCTCATCCTGCACTGTGTAATTAAGCAACAATTAGTGTCCAAAAAGGTATACAATTTACCAAAGACTGCGGGAGTTAGACCATGTGGTCTAATGATAACACACATATCCTAATCATTGGGTTAGTGCTATACCTTTTAGTCCCGGTTTGGTTAAATAGGTTATGTAAATCCCCTGTGTAAGATTGCATATAGAGAGGAACATACAAATAAAATAACTCTTTAAAAACTTTTACGCAAGTTTTATTACAGTGATTCATCACAAAGCAATTTACAAAATAGATGAAACACAAACAAGTAAATGCTAGACGTTGGAAAAGGAAGAGCTAATGTATATAATGAAAATAAAAGTCAAAAGGTAGATATGAAACGGACTATGTATCCACCCAATGCAGTCAAATCATAAAACACTCCTGTAGCAATCCGATAAATAGCTGCCAGCATCCACATAATTTACTTGGCAAGTTGGGAACAGAAGTAGCTTTACTTTCCATATTACAGATGCACTGCGTGCTCAACAATGGCCAATTTAGAGTCACCAGTCCAACTGCATGTCACTTCTGAAGTGAAAGAAAACTGTAGCAACCAAAGAAAACTCATAACACAAGGTAGGACTCACAGACTTTGCACAGAAGGCACCTCAGCAAAAAAAAAAAAAAAAAAAAAAAAAAAGTACAGTTGTATAAGAACTTACCAAAACAGTAGATGTCCTTCTCTCTACAGTTGCAGTGTTCCTTACAATAGGGATCACCTGCCAAGGGCAGCCTGATGTCCGGCCTGTAGTTTGCTTAATTTACACCGCACTTCACATGTATGCTCCCCATGTACAGTGGACGGCATAAAGGTGACATCCAGATGTACTATTCTCGGAACTAAGAGAATCAGTAGAAACGTCAGTCCAAGGAGTAGAGAGGTAACAAGTACATCTAGAAGAGAAGAGAACCAGTGGGAGGAGGGAAGGATTGAATACTGCAACAATGAAGAGAAGGACATCTACCATTATAGTAAGTTCTTATACAAGTGCACTATGTCCTTCCATTTCACTGCTGCAGTATTCCTTAGAATAGGGAGAGTGCAAATGCTCAGGGAGAAGGAAGGACCAGCGGAGCTCTCTAGGAACCCATGAAGAATGGCCCTAGCAAAGCCAGCTCTAGCTCTGGATATCACATCCAACTTACAGTGTTTGGTAAACGTATGCACACTAGTCCAGGTAGTTGCCTTAAGAATAGAGTTAGCATCCAAACCCTAGAAAAAAAGTACCAGAAGAACCCAGAGCTCTAGTAGAATGAACCTTAAACAAAAGAAGAAAGCCTTTTGCCATAAAGGAATAACAAAAAAGAAATGGCTTTAGAAATCCAAGAAGAAATAGTTTGCTTGGAAACAGCCAGTCCTAAGGATCTAGGATGAAGGGAAACAAACTGCTGATCAGATTTACAAAAATGTTAGTCTTATCCAAATAAAACCTGAGATGTCTACACACATCCAAAGTGTGCAGCACCTTCTCACTAGCAGACTGTGAAGAAGGGAAAAAGTGGGCAAATAAATAGACTGATTAAGAAACAACTCATTCACCACTATGGGCATAAAAGGAGGGTTATCTGAAGGGACACCCTGTCCTTATGGAACACTAAAAAAAAGGAGAACAAGCCATAAAGGCTTGAAGCTCAGACACCCACCTGGCTGAAGTAAAGACCAACAAAAGTGCAGTCTTCCAAGAACAATGCTGTGAGGGAGCTGAAGCTGCAGGTTCAAAAGAAGCCTAGGTCAGTTTTTACAAACACAAAATTAAGATCCCAGGGAGAAGGGACAGGCTTCCTGGGAGGTTTGATATGAAGGACACCTTTAAGAAACTGTTTAGCCTCAAAAAGGCAGACAAGCAGAAATGGCTAAGTGGGCCTTAATAGAAGAATAAGCCAACCCAGGATTAAGCACTTAAGACAGAACCACTTGAACATCCACAGAAAGTAGATCCAGGTTATGAGAAAGACACCAAACAGAAAACCTCTTCCACTTGGATAAGCAGGACTTCCTAGTTATGGGCTTCCTGGCCTCCTGTAGGACCCTAAATATATCCTCAGGAAAAAAAAGGAATCAAAATCCTATCACCCACAATGTCTACTAAAGAGTGGATAGGTGGGGATAGATGAGAGATCCATGGTCTTGTGAGAGTAGGTCCGTCCTGTGAGGTAACTTGTGATGACTGCCCTTGGCGAAATCAAAAGAAGAGGGAACCAATACTGGCTGGGCCAAAACGTACAGTTGTGTACACTTACCATAAATGTAGATGTTAGAGTGTCTTCACTGTTGCAGTCATCACTGTAGGGTTCTTCCTGCTGGCAGGCAGCCCTTGGTCGGCCAGAATCCCAAAGTCTGGGTCCGGCGTCGGCTGTTCAGTCATGCTCCCTAACGTCAGAGCGCCAGGAGTACAAAGCTGCCAGCCGACGCCATGTTCACCAGTTTTTCTTGCCCCAGATGTCAGGTGCCCAAAAGTGAAGGCTAATAGTAAAACAAAAATGTAACATACAACAAACCCCATACCCTGCAGCAAATACACCTCAGAAGAAGGGTGAAGTAGGAAACCACACTAATAAAAGTATAAGAGGGGAAAGGAGGGTGGGTAACCCAGACTGCAACAGTGATGACACTCTAACATCTACATTTATGGTAAGTGTACACAACTGTACTATGTTCATCGTGTTTCACTGTTGCAGTCATCACTGTAGGGTTGAATCCCAAAGCTGAGATAAAGGGAGGTGGTTATAGAGTAGAAGGGGCGGCTAGAAGGCCCTGCAAGACTGCAGAAGCAAAGCCTGCCCTAGACTTAAGAGTAAAGAGGGAGATTATAGTGCTTAGAGAAAGTATGCACTGAACTCCAAGTTGCAGCTTCCAAAATATCTTTGGTAGGTACTCCCCTGAGAAAGGCAGCTGAAGTAGCAGCAGCTCTGGTAGAGTGGGTCCTAATTTTTCCTGGGTTTTGCTTTCCATGATGAGAGTACCAAAATCTGATTCCATGAGCAATCCATTTAGAAATGGTCTGTTTTGAAATAGCTTTGCCTTGGGAATTTGTTGCATAAGAAACAAACAGTTGCTCTGTTTTCCTGATATCCTTGGTTCTGTCCAGGTAAAAACAAAGGTGCCTGTGTACATCAAAGGAATGCAAGATCCTTTCCCCCTTATTTTGTGGAATAGTGAAAAAAGTTGGCAGGTGAATAGTTTGATTTAAAGCCACTTTGGAAACCACTTTAGGCATGAAAGTAGGATTAGTCCTTAAAGACACCCTGTCTTGATGAAAAATAATATAAGGTTCCACAGCCATGAGTGCTTGCAACTCCAAGACTCTCCTGGCTGAAGTCAAAGCCAGTAGGATAGCGGTCTTCCATGATAAATACTTAATATCAGATGTGGCAGCAGGTTTAAAAGGAGGCAGAGTGAGTTTTTCCAGAACATAGTTGAGGTCCCAGGCAGGTATGGGTGGTGTCCTAGGGGGCCTTAAATTCTTTGCTCCTCTGAGATACTGTTTCAGAAGTGGATGCGAAAAGATTGGAGGATCTGTATTGTAATGTGCAGAGATAGCTGAGGCATGTATTTTTATGGAGGAGAAGGATAAACCCTTATGCAACATGTCTGTCAGGTAATGTAGAATCAATGGGATATTAGGAATGAGAGGATCCGAATTCTGAGCATGCATCCAGGTGCAAAATCTCTTCCATTTACCTGCATTAGATTTTCTAGTGCTAGGCCGTCTGGCTTCTAAGATGACATCCATGACCTGTTTACGAAGGGTAGGATTAATCATAGACCCTGAATACGCCAGGGCTGACAGTTTTGATATGAGAGTGCAGAACCTGGCCCTGGTGTTGGGACAAAAGATTTGGAATCTGAGGTAAAATCCAAGGAGGCTCCTGGGATAGATTCATCAGTGTTGAGTACCAAAATTGACGAGGCCAATTTGGGGGCAGTAAAATCGTCTTGGGTTTGTCCTGCTTGATCTTTAATAACACCCGTGGAAGAAGAGGTAGTGGAGGAAAAGCATACCCAGAGAGGTTCCTCCAACTGAATGAGAGAGCATCCACTTTCCATGCTAGTTTGTGAAATGTCCTTGTGCAAAAAATCTGTAACTGGTGGTTGAGGGGGATGCAAATAGATCTATGTCCGGGAAGCCCCAGGCTTCTGTAATCATCTTGAATATTT
Source organism: Protopterus annectens (assembly GCF_019279795.1). Classification (NCBI taxonomy): domain Eukaryota; kingdom Metazoa; phylum Chordata; order Ceratodontiformes; family Protopteridae; genus Protopterus; species Protopterus annectens. The sequence goes on from NC_056732.1 coordinate 1,041,794,675, forward strand.
GGGTGTCTAGCATCCACTCGTGTGGGTCTGACAGTTTCCTGCTCAGGCTGTCTGCCAGAATATTTTGTTTCCCTGGCAGGAACTGAGCTTGTAGATCCACTTTGCAAGCTAGAGCTGTGTTCCATAGAGTCATGGCTAGTCTGCAAAGGGGGTAGGAGTGTGAACCCCCTTGGTTGTTTATGTACCACATAACTGTGGTGTTGTCTGTCCATATCAGTAGTTGTCCTGGCTGTAGAAGATCCCTGAAAGCCAAGAGGGCATTCTGTACAGCGAACATTTCTTTTAAATTGATATGTAGGTGCTTCTGATCCTCTGTCCAAAAACCTTGCAGGCCTTTCCCCTGAAAGTGGGCTCCCCATGCGTAATCCGAGGCGTCCGTGGTTAACACTTGGTTGGCTGGAGGCAGACTGAAGGCTTTCCCTTTGTTGTGAAGACATGCCATGGTCCACCAATGGAATTCCTTTTGTAGGCAAGGCAAGACAGCAATCTGTGTGTCTAGAATGTGGCAATGCTGGGACCATACACTTTTTAGGTACCATTGTATTTTTCTCATATGTAGTCTTGCATATGGTATGAGAAGGATGCAGGAAGCCACTGCAGGAATTTATATGCAGTTAGCTGAGACATTAACGCCAAGGTTTTGAAAGTTGAAGCCAGCTGTACTTGTTTTTCGGATGTCAGGAATGCCATCTGGGTTGTTGTGTTTAGAACAGCACCCGGAAAAGTTATCTGTTGTGTGGGTGTCAAATTTGACTTTATGTTCACAGTGAATCCCAGGTACTTGAGCAGATTTTGAACAAATTCCAGGTGCTGGAGTAAGACATCCTTGCTGTCTGCTTGAATAAGGCAGTCGTCCAGATAAGGGTAAATTTGAATTCCCTTGAGCCTGCAATAAGCTACTACTGGTGCCAGGCACTTGGTGAAGACTCTGGGCACAGTAGACAAGCCAAAGGGCAGCGCAGAGAATTGGTAATGTTTCGAGCCAGCCTTGAACCTGAGGTATTTTCTGTACTCCTGTCTGATAGGGATGTGTAGGGTAAGCCTCCTTTAACTCCAATGTCACCATCCATGCATTTTTGCTCAACATTGGCAGGAGCTGCTGCAGAGTAAGCATCTTGAACTTTGGTATCTCCAGGAAAGTATTTAAGACTGACAGATCCAGGATGGGTCTCCATGAATTTTGTTTTCTGGGAACTAGAAAGAGCCTTGAGTAAAAGCCTTGCCCAGTCTCTGATTGTGGAACCAGTTCTATGGCCCTCATAGCCATGAGGGATCCCACCTGGTTTAATGCCTCTGCCCATTGGTGTTTTGGTAGGTCTGGCCATCAGTTTTGATCTTGGCAAGGTATGAAAGTGGAATTTGTAACCTCTTGAAACTACATCCAGAACCCACTTATCATGGGTTATGCAAGTCCAATTTTGTTGAAAAAGAGAAGAGTTTTCCTCCTAGAGGGGCTTCCAGGAGAGAGGTTCCTGGAGCCATGCAGGGGAGTCATTGAGCCTGTTTTCTATAAGATTGAGGTCTGTCCTCTCCACCCCTGGGGGTGGAAGCACTCCACTGTCTAGGTCTGTAAGAGGTCTGTGCTTGGGCCCTCCCTCTGGAGCACCTATATCTACCCCTCTGAGGCCTGTCCGAGCTGGGAAAGGACCAATTTTTAGTTGGCTAATTTCTGCTAAATCCTAGGGGCTGAACTTGTAAGAAATCCTTAACCATTTGCATGGATTTTGCCTTATCCTCCATTTTCTTTGTCACCTCTTCAGCCCTAGACCCAAACAAAACATTATGCTGAACAGGAGCATCCAGTAACTTTGCTTTCACTTGATCAGGTAAGTTTTGTTCCTTTAACCAAGCATGCCTTCTAATGACTGTGCCAGTGGCAGCTGCCCTGCATGAAGCCTCCAAGCCATCAAAACCACAGTGTAAGCCATGCTTCCCCACTTGCTCAGTAGCATGCATCAAATCATGTAATTCCTTATTATCTGCACATGCAGAAATGGTACCTAGCTTTTGTTTCATAACAGACAGCAGAAATTGCTGATATTTTAGCAAATTAAATTGACAATTTAAAGCCCTAATGGATAAAGTAGCAGAAGTGTACACTTTTTTGCCCCATCTCTCCAAAGCTCTAGAATCCTTATCTGACGGAATAGGGTTTTTAGCAGAGGCGGCCTTAACACCCTTAGGACCCTGAGCAATGTTTTCTGGATCAGCAGCAGGATTTTTGTAAAGGAACTGGTGGGAGTCAGGGACCCTGTAATATCTGTCAGGCTTAGAAGGGCTGGAGGAAAGGAGTCAGGAGTTACATTAGCCTCAGAAAATACATCATCCACAATATCCAAAATGGGAGGAAAGTACAGTTTTGTACCTACCATAAATGTAGATGTCCGAACTGGATAGCATCTGCAGTCATAACAAGTGGGTTGTCCTGTCGTCAGGCAGCCCTTCAGTCGGCCGGATTCCAAAGTCCGGTTCGCTTCGCTGATGTCGCACTCCACCCGACGTCATCTCTGTTGGTCTTCGGGTATAAAGGCACCAGCCGACGCCATTTTCCTCAGTGTTTCTTGCCCCAGATGCCAGTAGCCCTCTTGCAGGCTAAAATTTGGATAGATGCCAATGTTTCCAAATAGATAGAGGTAAACACAACAATAAGCATGCATGTACATATACACAAACAAATACACCATAAAAGACTCCCCAACAGCTAGCTATTAGAAGGGTAAACACCCTAGGAGTACCACAGAGGGATGGAGGGGAGGTAATCCTGACTGCAGATGCTATCCAGTTCGGACATCTACATTTATGGTAGGTACAAAACTGTACTATGTCCTTCATGGATGCATCTGCAGTCATAACAAGTGGGTAGAATACCATAGCCAAGGGGAGGAGGAGGATAAAGTAGATTATGGTGTGTTTAGGATCCCTGCAGTACAGCAGTGGCAAACCCTGCTCGGGATCTGGAATATAGAGGCAAATTATAATGCTTGGCAAATGTATGCACGGAGGTCCAAGTAGCCGCCTCAATAATGTCTTTGGTTGCCACAAGAAGGCTGTGGTAGTGGCTGCCCTTGTAGAATGAGGTCTTATGTTCTGTGGGATTGGTTTTCCATGGAAGGAGTAACAGAATCGTATGCAATTTCCTATCCATTTGGAGATTGTCTGTTTGGAAATAGCTTTTCCTTCCCTTCCTGTTGCATAGGCTACAAAAGTTGGTCAGTCTTTCTGCTATTTTTGTTCTGTCCAAGTAGTAGCGTAGCTGTCTATGTACATCCAAGGTATGCAGTATTCTTTCCCTCTGTTTTGTGGGTTGGGAAAGAAGGTAGGTAGGTGGATTGTCTGGTTTAAAGACACTCTGGATACCACCTTAGGCATAAATGTAGGATTAGTCCTCATGGACACTCTATCTTGGTGGAAGATTAGGAAGGGTTGCACTGCCATTAAGGCCTGTAGTTCTGAAACCCTCCTTGCTGAAGTAATTGCCAGTAGGAAAGCAGTTTTCCATGACAGGTGTTGTAGGTCTGCTGTTGCTGCTGGTTCAAAGGGTGCTAGTGTCAACTTTTCTAGCACAAGAAAGCTGGTAATGGTGGTTTCCTTGGAGGTTTTACATTCTTGATTCCTCTGAGGAATTGCCTGAGCAAAGGGTGCGAAAAAACAGGTGTATCAAAGCTGTATTCTGCTGAAATAGCTGATGCATGTATCTTGATGGAGGAGTAGGACAGGCCTGAATGAAGAAGTTCGGCCAGATACTCCAGAATGTTAGGCATATCTATGTTTGACACATCTTTTCCTCTTTCCGTACTCCAGATGACAAACCTTTTCCATTTTCCAGCATAGTTCCTTCTTGTTGAAGGTCTGTGCTTCAAGAATAATGTCTTTAACTCTTTGGGAAAGTTCTGGAATAGCTGCTGTTATGTGATGTTCCATGCAGCCAGTTGCAAGGTTTTTAGGTTTGGATGTATGATGCTGTAGTTGTTCGTTAACATCAAAGGCATCAGGGAATTGTCCACATATTGTCCCGAGAGATGCTCCTCAGTAGTGGGTACCAGGGTTGTCTTGGCCAGTTTGGAGCTATCAGGATTATCCTTGGACGCTCTTCCTTGCTTTTCAGTAGTACCTTGTGTATCAAAGGAAGAGGCGGAAATGCATATGCTGTTAGGCCTTTCCAGTTGAAAGAGAGTGAATCCACTTTCCATGCTAATGGATGGAATGTCCTTGTGCAGAATTTTTGAGCTGGTGATTGAGAGGTGATAATAGGTCTATCTGTGGCATTCCCCATTTCTTTGAGATGGTCTTGAAGATGTCCGGTGAAGCTTCCATTCGTGGGCATCCAAGTGGTTCTGCTTAATATGTCTGCTAGGGTATTGTCTTTCCCTGGTACAAATATTGCCTGTAACTGGATGTTGTAGCTGAGTGCCAGGGTCCACAGCTCCAAGGTCATTCTGCATAGGGGGTATGAATGAGTGCCTCCCTGTTTGTTGATGTACCACATGACTGTGGTGTTGTCTGTCCTTATCATCAACTGGCCCTCTTTGAGAAATGGTTTGAACTTTTGGATTGCCAGTTTTACTGCCAGCATTTCTTTTAGGTTGATGTGCAGTTGAAGTTGATCCTGTGTCCACAATCCTTGCACGCATTTGTCCAGCATGTGGGCCCCCCATCCTAGGTCTGAGGCGCCTGTTGTGATGGTCTGGCTTGCTTGACATCTGCGAAAGGGTAGGCCTGGGTTTGACTGGCATGCCTGAGCCCACCATAGGAACTCCTGTTTTAAGCATGGAATTAGTGGGATTTCTGTTTCTAGACTCTGTCTGTGTTGGGACCACAAATTCTTTAGGTACCACTGTAGTTTTCTCATATGTAGTCTGGCAAATGGAACCAAGATTATGCATGATGCCATGAAGCCCAAGGCCTGCAGTACTTTTCTTGCTGTTAACTTGTTCAGTTTTGTTAGTGCCAAGAAGTATAGAGGGAGTTCTTTTGTTTTTCTGTAGTCAGGAATGCCATTTGTTTTACTGTGTCCAATTCAAGAATGTCCTTGTTTGGGATGGTATCAGCCTTGACTTTTGTAAATTGACTGTGTATCCCAGTGCTTGTAGCAAGTAAATGACCCTTTGTAAATCTGTTGTCAGCTTGCTTTTGTTGTCCCTTGTAGCAGGCAGTCGTCCAGGTATGGGTAAATTTGAATTCTGAAGTCTGCAATGGCGATTACTGATGCCAGGCATTTTGTGAATACTAGTAGATAAGCCAAAGGCAATGCTGAGAATTGATAGTGCTCTGATCCTGCAAGAAATCTGAGGTATCTTCTGCAGATTGGTCGAATGGGGACGTGCAGGTATGCCTCCTTGAGATCTAGAGTTACCAGCCAAGACTCCTTGCCCAGCATGGGAAGAAGTTGCTGTAAGGTCAGCATTTTGAATTTTGGGACAATGATGTATGTATTTAAGGTGGGCAGGTCGAGAATTGGTCTCCAACTTTTTCCTTTCTTGGAACTAGGAACAGTCTGGAGTAGAACCCTTTCCTTGCTCTGCTGTTGGCACTCTTTCCACAGCTCTCATGTTTGCTAACTCCATTATCTGGAGCCTCTGTTTTTGATTTGGAGGTAGATTTGGCATTCCTCTTTGACTGGAAAAGTGTGGAAGTGAAACCGTAGCCTTGATCTATGGTTTGTAAAATCCACTTGTCCTTTGTTATGTAGTGCCAGTTCTTTGAAAATAAGGTTAACTTTCCGCCTAGAGGAGCTGCTATTTGTTCCTGGTAGGCGGATTTAGGTTAAGTCACTGTGGTTGTGTTGATGTAGTGGCAGTGGCTGTGTCTGTGCCTCTGTTGTTACCTTGCCACTGTCTTCTTCTGTAGGCACCTCCTCTGGATTGGTTTCTGCCTCTGGAACGCCTATTCCTGCCCCTTTGAAATTTTGTGGAGTCTGGAAAGGACCAATTTTTGCAGGCCAGTTCCTGCTAAACCTTGGGGTTGAACCTGCAAGAAATCTTTAACAGTTTGAACAGATTTTGCCTTTTCTTCCATTTTCTTCATAACCTGCTGGGCAGATGTACCAAACAAACTTGTCTTGTCCATAGGAGCATCTAGCAACTTAGCTTTAACATGATCCGTAAAGCTTGTTCCTTTAGCCATGCATGCCTTCTTATCACTGTGCCTGTCATGGCTGATCTAAATGAAGCCTCCAGTGCATCATAGCCACATTTTAAGGAATGGTTGCTAACCTGTTGTATGTTATTTACCATCTCTAATACATATTTCTTATCAAGAGATTCATCAGTGGTTAGTTTTTAGTTAACTGATCCAGCATAAACTCTTGGTATTGTATCATGTGAAACTGACAGTTTAAAGCTCTAGCTGAGAGAGTAGCTGAAGTGTAGACCTTTTACCCCATCTGTCTAATGACCTTGCTTCCCTTTCAGAAGGAATAGGGTTTTAGCTATGGTCGCTACTGCCTTGGGGCCCTGGGATATAGTTTCTGGGTCTGCAAGTGGAGCCTTGTAAAGGTGGTGATGAGTATCTGGCACCCTGTAAAATCTGTCCGGTTTGGCAGGGGCTGGGGTAAAGAATCTGGCCGGAGCAAACATCATTGAAAGCATCATCCACCACAGAGAGAACAGGGGTATAGCTAAGGGCCTGTGCTGTGGGAGGTGCAGAAAAGTCCTAAGTCTTTTCTGGAGTCTGAAAATCCTGTTGCTGCCATTGAACTGTTCTCGCATGGCATGCAAGGTTTCCCAAAGGAGAATTCTTCTGGTGGGGAAGCAGCTGGGATGGATTCTTCAGCATCAGAATCTTCAAAATTGGAGAAGGGAGCCTCTGGCTGGTCAGTTATGTCTGATTCATCAGCAGAATCATCAGAGGTCACTGGCTCGGGCTCTGCCCTAGGTCTCTTCTCTGGGGCTGAGAGGCCCTGTCTGGGAGAGATTGAGATCCTCTAATTAAAGAAATTAAATCTTCTGCCAAAGTAAGCATTTGAGAACTAGAAGAGGGCCTGGATGTGGGTGGTTTAACAGGCACTGTTTTAGTAGTCTTGGCTGCTTTAGCCCTGGCGAAGGCCTTAATGGACATGGTTGCTGGAGGCCTAGCAGCACCACGTGCTGGGGTAGAAACATCCAAGGGATGGTGTCTGATAAGTCAACCACCGTAGTGGGTAAAATTTCTGAGGTCGTTTCAAGAGTTGTAGCAGGGCCTCAGTTGTAGGAATAGGTTCAGCTGTTTGTTCAGTTTAGACACTCGCGTTTGCTTGACCATGGTTTCGCCGGACCGCGAGTGTCGGTCTTTATCTTTTTTGCTTAGATTGGGTAGTCGGAGGATCCGAAAACAGAACCGAAAACTGTTCTGCAACCCCTCCGACGCCTGCCCCGCTCGCCGGTTGAAAGAAGCACAGGCCGAACAGGCTGCTACGTGGGCTGGGCCTAAACAAGGCAGACAGTAAGAGTGGAAATCTTTATGAGGTATTTGTTTCCAGTTTAAACAATTGTTAACTTTCTGAGGCAAGAAAGAGTCCCAACGGGTACTTAGCTTTAGAAGTCTTGTATTCGAGAAGTAAAACAGCTTCTGCTTGCGCCACGCAGCAAGAAAGACGGAGGAAATGGGCTGATGCCTTTATACCAAGACCAACAGAGATGACGCCGGGTGGAGGCGACATCAGCCCGACTGAAGGGCTGCCTGACGACAGGACAACCCACTTGTTATGACTGCAGATGCATCCATGAAGGACATCAGCCAGGGGTCTGTGTTGTGGAAGAAGAAAATCCCTAAGCCTTCTCTTAGATTCAGAGTACTCCTGTCCTTCCCAGTGAAAATGTTCCCTCATGTCATGTAAAGTTTCCCCAAAAGAGAAATCCTCAGGGGGAAAAGCTGATAGAATGGATTCCTCAGCATCAGAATCCTCATAAGGAGGGAAAGTATATTCCTGTTCAGAGGAAGACACTGAAGAAATAGATGCCTGATCAGAGGATTCAAAATCCAATTCTTGCCTTGGCCTGATCAGAGGATTCAAAATCCAATTCTTGTCTTGGCCTTTTGTCTGGAGGGGGATGTGAACCCCTAATCATGGTTAGTAAGTCCTCCGCCATTTTAAGCATCTGTTTCTGAGATTTGGGTCCCGGATCAGAAGAGGCCTGGGCTGGAGTCTTTGATTTAGGAGTCTTCTCCTTTATCTTTGCCTTTATCAGAAGCTGTGTAGGCCTGAAAACCCCCTCGGAAGCCGGTACCCGCACAGCGGCTCTGGACCCATCCGAGGGAGCATTGTCTGAAGGTCCTGCAGCTGGAGTACTCAAAGGCCTAGTTGGCTCCTCGTGGGAGTCCATTTCGGCAATCTGTTCTGAAATGGCCGACGACAGGGGCTGCGAAAGCGCCTCACTGACGACGGCCGAACCTGTAGCTGGCTCTGCTTGTAAACCATCTGATTTGGACCTCGGAGGCCTGTCCTTATCCTTGCGTCGTTTGTGAACTCCGGTAGTCAGAAGCGTGTCAGACGACATATTGTAATTAAATCGCCTGCCAAAGTAGTGAAAAGCAAAATCGTACCTCCGCTTAATAGTACGTTGGTTAAATCTAGCACAAAACCGACAATTAGCTACGTCGTGGTCAGGGCCTAAACAAGGAATACAGTAAGAATGGAAATCCTTATGAGGTATTTGCTTCCCACAAGAAATACAATTATTAACTTTTTCTGACATCGGACTGGAGCAAGAAAAAAGTTTCCCCAACCGGGTACTTAGCTTTGAGAAGAAGAAGAAAGTATTCGGAATGAAGCACGAAAAAATATCAGGAGTCAGCCGACTGGCACTTGCGAACTGCTTCCACCGCACAGCAAGAAAGACTGGTGAACATGGCGTCAGCTGGCAGCTTTGTACTCCTGGCACTCTGACATCAGGGAGCATGACTGAACAGCCGACGTCGGACCCAGACTTTGGGATTCTGGCCGACCGAGGGCTGCCTGCCGGCAGGAAGAACCCTACAGTGATGACTGCAACAGTGAAACACGATGAACATTGAGTCACCAGCAAGATTTTAGTAGAATCCTGTTCTGTTTTGAAAAGGACTTTTGGAAGGAGAGGAAGGGGAGGGAAGGCATAAAGAAGCATCCACTTCCAGGAAAAAGAGAGGGTATCCACCTTCCAGATCAGAGGACCTCGGACTCTGGTACAAAAAAAGAGGAAGTTATTCTTTTAGACAGGAGGCAAAAAGATCTAATTGAGGAATACCCCACTGGTGGAAAATATTCAGAAACACATTCCTGTGAAGCGTCCACTCATGGGATTGTGTTATGGACCTGCTCAGAGAGTCTGCCACAATGTTCTGACCTGAGGGAATGTAAACTGCCTGAAGTGTTGCACGGCACTGGACAGATAGTTTCCATACAAGAAGTGCCAACCAGCCCTAGGGAGAATAGAGGGAGAAATGCTTGAAGGGGCAAAAGAAGAGCTGTCATCTCCGACACTGATGTGGTCTTTCCTTTGTTGAAGTGACCAAAGACCCTGCATGTTTAGACAGCCGAAGGATGCTCCCCATCCCACATCTGAAGCATCTGTGTAAACAGCTCCTAAGAGGGAAGAGGGGGCTGGAACAGAAGCCCTGGATTGAGAGCTAAATGTTGAATCCATCACTGAAATTCCAGCTTGAGGCATGGAAGAAGAACTATGCAGTCGAGGGGACAAGAATGCTGAAGCCAAATTGACTTTAGAAACCACTAAGGTTGTCTCATGTAGAGTCTGGTAAAAGGGAGCATAGGAATGGTAGAGGCTATATAACCTAGAGGGCATAGAAACTTTCTGGCTGTGATTGACACCAGAGGAAGAAGGGACTGAAACAAGGAAATGAGAGTTAATGTATTGTGAGGAGGCAGGGATGCCAGCATTGAAACGGTCTGGATCCTGCACCTCAGAAATACATGACCCTGTGAAGGAGTCAGAAAAAAAGTTTTGGAAATTTATAGTGAATCCTAGGCTATGCAAGACAGAAATGGCAAAGTGAAGATGCTGCAACAGAATCGCTGAAGAGGATGCCTGAAAAAGGAGATTAAGACTTGTGCTCCTTTCAGCCTGCAAAAAGCAATAACAGGAGCGAATCATTTGGTGAATACCCTTGGAACAGTATAAAGGCCAAAGGGCAAAGCAGAGAATTGAAAATGCCAGGAAGCAACAGAGAAATGTAAAAACTTCCTGAAAAGAGGATAAATAAGGATGTTAAGATAAGTATCCTTGAGATACAGAGACAGTTGAAAAGCCTGAAGAAGCAGCATAGTGAATAAAGTCTGAAGGGGCAACATCCAAAATGAAGGGACCTTCAGAAAGGTGTTAAGGTACAAGAGACCCACAATGGGCCTCCAAATGCCTTCTTTTCTGGGGACAAAGAAAGTACAGTTGTGTACCTACCATAAATGTAGATGTTCAAGTGTATTCATTGTTGCAGTCATTACACTTTGGTTATCCTGCTGGCAGGCTACCCGCAGTCAGCCTGAATTCCAAAGTCCTTGTCCGGCGTCGGTTGCTGTCATCTCTTCCCAGACGTCAGTGCGCCAGGGGTATATAAGATGCAGCTGACGCCATTTTCTTCAATTTTTCTTGCCCCAAATGTCAGGTGCCCCCAAAAGGGTAGGCTAAAAAAACATTGCTTATAAAAAGCATGCAGTAAAATAAACATTACCTTCACCTACAAGCAAATACAACACATAGGTTGTATAGAATAGAGAAGTACAGATAAGTCCCAGCAAAGAAAGGGGGATGGTGGGTAGGTAACCTGGACTGCAACAGTGAATACACTCAAACATCTACATTTATGGCAGGTACACAACTGTACTATGTTCATCGTGTTTCACTGTTTCAGTCATTACGCTTGGGTTAAATCCCAAAGCTGAGGTTGGGAGGCTGGGTCTAAATGGAATTAGGAGTGGCTATGAGGCCCTGCAGAACTGCAGTGGCAAAGCCTGCTCTGGATTTAGAGTAAAGAGGTAAGTGGTAGTGCTTAGTAAAAATGTGCACTGAAGTCCAAGTTGCAGCCTCCAAAATATCCTTGGTTGGTACTCCTCTGAGGAAGGCTGCTGAGGTGGCTGCTGCCCTGGTAGAATGTGGTCTAATGCCCTTAGGCACTGATTTGCCATGTTGTGAATAGCAGAAACAAATGCAGTGTCCTATCCATTTTGAAATAGTCTGCTTTGAGATAGCCTTTCCTTGTGATCCTGCAGCATATGCCACTAAAAGTTTCTCAGTCTTTCTGAAAGCTTTAGTTTTGTCCAAGAAGAAGCGTAGCTGTCTGTGTATGTCCAAAGAATGCAGAAGTCTCTCCCCTTTATTCTGTGGGTTTGGGTAAAAAGTAGGCAAATGAATGGTTTGGTTAACAGCCACACTGGACACTACCTTAGGCATAAATGTTGGGTTTGTCCTTAGAGAAACCCTGTCCGGATGGAAGATAATCAAAGGTTCCACAGCCATTAATGCCTGTAACTCTGAGACTCTTCTTGCAGAAATTATTGCCAGGAGTAGAGCTGTTTTCCATGATAAGAATTTTAGCTCAGCTGTATTGGCTGGCTCAAAAGGAGACAGTGTGAGTTTTTCCAAGACAAAATTGAGGTCCCATGTAGGTGGTGGTGCTCTCCTTGGAGGTCTTATGTTTTTGGCTCCCCCTGAGGTACTGCCTAAGCAATGAATGTGAAAAAATAGGTGGGTCCGTATTGTAATGAGCTGAAATGGCAGAGGCATGGATCTTAATTGATGAGAAGGATAGGCCTTTGTCCAGCATCTCAGTTAGATATTGTAAAATCTGAGGAATATTTGGAACAAGCGTGTCAATTCCTTGAGCCTGGTTCCAAGCACAGAATCTCTTCCATTTTTCTGCATAAGATTTTCTGGTGCTGGGCCTCCTGGCCTCCAGAATAACATCCATAACTGCTTTAGAGAGAGGTGTATTCTGAATGGTTACACTAACCGCTATGCAGCTAGATTTAGGGTTCTGAGTTGGCTGTGCAGGATCTGACTGTTTTGTTGGGTCAGTAAATGAGGAATTTGAGGCAATGTCCAGGCTGGGCCTTGAGACAAGCTCCTTAGGATTGGGTACCAGTGTTGGCGTGGCCAATCCGGGGCAAACAGTATAATTTGTGGCTTCTCTTGTCTGACCTTTAGGAGTACCTTGGGGAGGAGAGGCAGTGGAGGAAAGGCATATACTGTAAGGTTGTTCCAGCTGAATGACAAAGCATCCACTTTCCACGCTTGTTTGTCATAAGTCCTTGTGCAGAATCTCTGAAGTTGGCAGTTGTGAGGGAAGGCAAAAAGATCTACGTCTGGGCATCCCCATTTCCTTGTTATCATGTTGAAGATTTGTGGATCTAGTTTCCACTCATGAGGATCCATGAGGTTTCTGCTTAGTTCGTCCGCCAGAGCATTTGTTTTTCCTGGCAGGAATTGTGCTTGCAGGTGTACTTGGTAAGTCAATGCTGTGTTCCACAAAATCATGGCTTGTCTGCAGTGGGGGTAGGAATGTGTGCCCCCCTGTTTGTTTATGTACCACATGACTGTGGTGTTGTCAGTCTTTATCAGCAGCTGTCTTGGATGAAGTAGGTCCTTGAAGGCTGTCAGGGCATTTTGTACAGCTAGCATCTCTTTTTGATTGATGTGAAGATTCCTTTGGCTTGCGGGCCATGTGCCCTTAATACATTTTCCTGCCATGTGGGCCCCCCAGGCATAATCTGATGCATCTGTTGTTAGTGTTTGCCAGGCTGTGGGTAAAGTGAATGGCTGTCCCTTGTTGTGGTGACAGGCCTGTGCCCACCATCGAAACTTCTGCTGCAAGCAGGGAATGCGTGAAATTAATGATTCCAGGCTGTGGCAATGTTAAGTCCAAACATTTTTTAGATACCATTGTAGTTTCCTCATATGCAGTCTTGCATATGGAATTAGCAGAATGCAGGAAGCCATGTAGCACAGAGCCTGCAGAATTTTTCTTGCAGATAACTGGGTCTTTGTTGCCATGCTTTCGAAGAAAGAAGTCAGTTGCCTTTGTTTGTCTGGCATGAGATAAGCCATCTGGGCAGTTGCATTTAAGCTTGCACCCAGGAATATTCTCTCTTGAGAGGGTACTAGTTTTGATTTCTTTTCGTTTACTGTGTACCCTAGGCAAATTAGTAATCTTTTACAAACACCAGATGCTTTAAGTAGAATGTCTTTGGTCTCTGCTTGAATAAGGCAGTCGTCCAAGTAGTGATATATTTGAATTCCTCTGTCTGCAAAATGCAATTACTGGTGCCAGGCATTTTGTGAAGACCCTGGGCGCAGTAGATAAGCCAAAGGGCAGTGCAGAGAATTGGTAGTGCATTGAGCCAGCTATGAATCTGAGGTATCTTCTGCAAGATTGTCTGATTGGGACATGCAGGTATGCCTCTTTGAGGTCCAAAGTTACAAGCCAAGCCTTCTTTGCCCAGCATGGGCAGAAGCTGCTGCAGAGTCAACATTTTGAATTTTGGAATGTCCAGAAAAGTATTTAGAATAGACAGGTCCAGAATTGGTCTCCATGCTTTGTCATTTCTTGGTACTAAGAAAAGTCTTGAGTAAAATCCTTGTCCCTGCTCTTGTTGTGGCACTGGCTGAATAGCCCTCATGTCCATGAGAGATGAAAATTGTTTTTGTGCCTCTGCCCATTGATTGTGTGGCAGGTCTGGCATACCTTTTGCCTTTGGAAGGGTGTGAAAGTGGAACCTGTAGCCCTGAGAGACTATATTTAAGACCCATTAGTCCTGGGTGATCATGTGCCAATTTTGTGAAAAAAGTGCTAGCTTTCCCCCTAAGGGTGCTGCCAAAAGATAAATGCTTGGCATTGGCAGAGGAAAGTCATTGGGATTGTTTCCTATATGGCTGTGATTTGTCTTCTCAACTTTTGGAGGTAGAAGCACCCCATTGTTTGGGCCTGTATGAGCCCTGGGGCTGTTGTCTGCCTCTAGGGCGTCTGTATCTGCCTCTTTGTGGCCTGTCTGACACGGGAAAGGACCAATTTTTAGAAGGCCAGTTCCTGCTAAATCTGGGTGGCTGTACCCGTAAGAAATCCTTTACTGTCTGCATAAATTTAGCTTTATCCTCCATTTTCTTCAACACCTCTTCTGCCTTAACACCAAACAAAGTATCATGCTGTAATGGAGCATCCAATAATTTTGTTTTAACATGATCAGGCAGAGTCTGTTCCTTTAACCAAGCATGCCTTCTAATGACAGAACCTGTAACAGCGGCCCTAAGAGAGGCCTCCAGTGAATCAAAACCACATTGCAAAGTATGCTTTCCCACTTGTTCAGCTGCATGCAATAAATCCTGCATTTCCTTGTTCTCAGAACATTCAGAATGTCAACATTTTCTGTTTTAGCAGAGACATTAAGTATTGCTGATATTTAAGCATATGAAACTGACAATTTAAAGCCCTTACAGCCAAGGTAGCAGAAGTGTAAATCCCCCCCCCCATCTGTCCAGTGCCCTTGAATCTCTATCTGAGGGGACAGGGTTTTTTGCAGTAGAGGCCTTGACCCCTATGGGACCCTGAGATATAGTTTCTGGGTCAGCAGCAGGGTTTTTATATATATATTTATGAGAATCTGGAACCCTGTAGTATCTGTCTGGCTTAACAGGTGCAGGAGGTAAAGAGTCGGGAGACAGTCTGGACTCTGAAAATACATCTACAATGTCTAGAACAGGTGGAATAGCAAGAGGTCTGTGCTGAGGCAGTAAAAGAAAGTCTCGGAGCCTTTTCTTAGATTCTGAGTAATCTTGGCTCTCTCAGTGGGAATGCTCCCTCATGGTATGCAGGGTTTCACCAAAGGAATAATCCTCAGGAGGAGATGCTGAAGGAATATATTCTTCAGCATCAGAATCCTCATAGGGAGGAATAGAGTATCCCTATTCTGAAGAGGAGTCAGAGGAAATGGAAACCTGATCAGAGGAATCATATTCAGTGTTTTGCCTAGGCCTCTTATCAGGAGGGGGATGGGAACCCCTGATCAAAGTAATTAGGTCTTCGGCCATTTTGAGCATCTGTTTCTTAGGCATGGAAGTCTGTCCTGGAGAATGCTGTACTTGTTTTCTTGTCTTTAAAGCTGTTTTAGTCTTTGTCTTGGATGCTGAAGTTGGCTTGATATAAAGCTGTATAAGTCTGAAAACATCCTCAGAAGCAGATGCCTGCTCAGCGGCTCCAGACCCATCTGAGGGATTAGTTTCCAAAGGCCCAATACCTTGAGTATCCAGAGGCCTAGTTGTCTCCACATGGGAGTCGGAGGCGGCCTGTGGCTCTGAGGTAGCGGGTGTCAGGGGCTGCGAAAGCACCTCACAGAGTACCGGCGAACCGGCAACTGGCATAGAAGAGGCTTCGTCATCAGTTTTGGACCTCGGATGCCTGTCCTTTTCTTTTTCCTTGCGCTTTTTATGAACTCCGGTCGTCGGCTGTTCCGACGGCATTATATAGTTAAACCTTCGGCCGAAGTAATGAAAAGCAAAATCGTACCGACACTTAATAGTGCGTTGGTTAAATCTAGCACAAAACCGACAGCTAGCAACGTCGTGGTCAGAGCCTTGGCAAGGAATACAGTAAGACTGAAAATCCTTATGAGGTATTTGCTTCCCACAAGAAATACAATTGTTAACTTTTTGTGACATCGGTCTGGAGCAAGAAAAAAGTTTCCCCAATGGGGTACTTAGCTTTATTGAAGACTTCAGATCTGAAATTCAATTTTGAAAATCTCAGGAGTCGGCCAACCGGCACTTGCGAACTGCTTTTGCTTCGGGCACCGTGTGGCAAAAAAGACTGAAGAAAATGGGGTCGGCTGCATCTTATATACCCCTGGCACACTGACGTCAGGGAAGAGGCGACAGCAACCGACGCCGGACCAGGACTTTGGAATTCAGGCAGACTGCGGGTAGCCTGCCAGCAGGATAACCCAAGTGTAATGACTGCAACAGTGAAACACGAAGATCATCATTCTGGAGTAAAACCCCTTCCCCCGTTGAGAAACTGGAACTGCCTGAGTAGTTCCCAGAGACAAAAGATCCTGAAGTATCCCAGGAAAAAATACAGTATAAAAATACAGAAAAAAAAAAACATAACTGGTTTGTGAACATCATAGTATCTGAGAGTTGGTGAACTAGCAATTCTCTGCTTCTGGACATCAAATGCTCTCTGGTGCTGTTTTGATCATGACCAAGATACGCAAAAACATCTTTGCGTGTCAGTTCTCTAAGCAGTGCTGAAAGTTGGCTCAAGTATGGAATGAACCTGTCTAGCTAGTTAACCATGTCAAGAAAATGTTGTACAGCTTGAACACTGTCTGGAGCTGGCATCTCAAGAATAGCAGTTTGACTAGAAGGATCTTGTTGTAAGCCTGAACTGGTAAATTAATGACCAGCATAAGTAATTTCTCATAGCCTGAACTTGCACTTCTGAGGATTCAGCTTAAAGATTCACTTCAAGTGCCCTTTCCAGAAGTTTCTTGAGGTTTATGACATGCTTGGCTTCACCATTACCTAATAGAATATCATCTACTACAAGAACACACGGACACCCAGAAAAGATTTGCTCCACTGCATGCTGGAAGACTTCACTGGCAGAATTTATCACAAATGGCATTCCCAAAAATCTGTACCTGCCGAAGGAATACTGAAAGTAGTTAGCAATGAAGAGTTTTGGTAAAGCAAAATTTGTCAAAATGAACTGTTTGCACCTAAGACAGAAAAAACAGTGGCATTTGGCATAAGAGCAGTGACTGACTGTATGCATTGGATGATGGTCTTTTCAGTGCTTTTTTTCAAATCTCATGGATGAATACATATTCCGATATCTGAACTTTTCTTATAAGCAACTACCATAGAAGATACTCATTCAGTAGGTACATCAACTGGACAAATCACACCTTGCTGCACTATTTTATCTAGCTCAGCCTTGACTCTGTTCTGTGTAGCTACTGGAACTTCTGCACTAGTCTGACAACTGGGCTGACTTCAGGGTCTAACTTCATGGAGTACACAGCTGGCAGTTTGCCTAGTTTGTCTTTGAAAAGATTAGCGCAGGTAGAAAAAAAAAAGATGGCGAAATTAGAACACTGTTTTTTAAACTTACTGTTAGATATATATTTAGAGATTTATAAATGCATATACTTCTGGTTGCTAATTAGATGCATATACATTTCTGTTGCTATAATACATGTAGGAATAATATAGTCAGTTAGATGCATACATTTCTATTTGCGAACATACATATATTAAAGGGTTAAATTGTTCTCAGCTAAAAATCAAATAAAATGGCATTTACCGTAAATGTAACATGAAAGTCTAGTACAGCTTGAAAAAAATGCGGATAAGGCATTCAGCTGAATGTACGGTGTCTGGTACAAGCTTCAAAGGAAACAGATAAGGACCCAGGTGCAAGAATCAACAGACTTCCTAGACTGTTACAGAATTCACACTGAAACAGACTGCTTTCATACAGAAACATTTTTAAACAGGAAAAACTCCCTAAAAGTTATACTGTATGACATAAGAAAATACTGAAGTAATGGCTTTGAGAGTTCCTAAAAGACTACTTTCATAAGAATGTATATACGCGAGATCTGAGTACTGGAGATCCTTCATGCTGTAAGAAGAGGAGTAAATCTGAAAAAGCTGTAAACCGTACAGTATTGTATTGTGTCGTGTCGTCTGTTATACAGACGAGTTATCTTAGTAGTTCTGCTCAAAACAGATAATATATACTGCCGAGAAGGTTAATATTCTGCAAAGTTATTGTGCACTAACCAGACTGCTTTTTACAAGGCACTAAATTAGCAGCAAATCAAACTTTGGTTTTAGCACGCAAAAGCTGCTTTGCATTTATTTTTACTAGGCACCAA
The DNA here is from genome assembly GCF_019279795.1 of Protopterus annectens. Classification (NCBI taxonomy): domain Eukaryota; kingdom Metazoa; phylum Chordata; order Ceratodontiformes; family Protopteridae; genus Protopterus; species Protopterus annectens. The sequence goes on from NC_056732.1 coordinate 1,041,812,517, forward strand.
CACAGAAGCTGCAGTTGGCAGTATCAGTAAGTAAGACAAGACTGACATCATTCATTTTAAATAACTTTTCAATGGCGAGCCTTGCCTGTATTCGAACACAGGGGGAGTGGTGCCTGTGCCTTGTATAATGTCACTTCAGTAAAAGCACACAGTAACTAACATTTATGTACGTGATTGAGTCCTGAATAGGAGCATTTCAGTTTCCACAGTTTGCAGCAGTACAGTTCCCCAGACATCTGGATCCAGAGGACGACTGCAGGGGCAGGAAGTAAGCAGTGCCATAAATTCTCCAGTCTGGTAAAAATTCAGGTTCGAATCTGCAAATGCCAGCTTCATTTTACCAGCTTTTCAAGTAAGTACAGAAGTTTTCAAGCCATCTACAGTAAGCAGTGTGGCTAACTGTCTCTGTGGACTTGACAGCATGAATGCCATAAATCAGGCTAGTAAAAAGGTAGTAAACACAGTATTAATATTAATGTGTCAATTACAGACAGACTACAGAAGTTCTATAAACAGCATATTAGCAAATGTAAAACCTTATTAGGGCAAGTTGTTAGTCAGGAATTATGTAAATTAATTACATCTGACTGGCATCTTAAACAGAAACATGATTGGTATGACTGTAAATGTTTACTGTGCAAGTCATATAAAACTGCTTTCTGTGTGCAATGTTATAAAAGTACAGTTCAGACCATTGTTAATGGTAAACAACCAGATAAGGGTCATACACTTGCATTATGTCCTGTCACCACATGTAAAATGTTAATTTCAGAGTTAGAGCAGCAGTCAAATCAGTTTTTGACAGAATCTCCTGTATATCTTGTTAAACAAAATTGGAAAGTCACTGCACTGTACAAAACATACAAGTTTTGACAGAATCTCCTGTATATCTGAAGAAATATTTTAATAAAGAGACAGAGTGAGTTCAGAAAGTTTACACAATAATATAAACTAAAAGAAGTTATGTCCTTACCATCCATGTCCATGTGTGGGAGGTTCATCGCCTTTACACACATGATGGGTTCGGGCGATCCCTCGGCCCGCGTCGGCCGACTGCAAGCTCCATGCGAGAGAAAGCTCGAGGACATCATACCCCAATCCCCCTCTGCCTTTAAACAAAATTGGAAAGTCACTGCACTGTACATATACAAGATCAAAGATGTCAGCAAAGAGACATCCTCTCTGAAGTGACTAGGGGACCCTTCTGGCTCATCTAAGTCAGTATATCAGATCAAGGAGGATTCTTGTGGAGAAGTGTCTCTCCTCTTACACAGTCTTTTAAGAAATGGGAACGACAGAAACCCGAGCGAAGGCCCAAGATCGGAGACGAACGAATCGATCCCGGCCCGGCGAGGAGAGTCGGAGGAGAGGAAGGTCCGACGGGTCCGACTCGACTCCCGAGGACAGAAGACAGATCGCCCCCCCAAGACTCCGGTACGGGGATGGAGGAGTCGTAAGCGGTGCCGACCAGAAAAGGGGGGTTCTGCACCCGAGGGCTCCACAATCATCAGGTCAGCTCTGGGAGGAGGAGGAGAGGAAGGCAGGCCTTCAAGTCTCGACATCAACTGAGAGAGGAGACCGAGATAAGCTTTGACAGGCCTGGACAGTCTGATGATCTCTGCACCACCACCACCACGCCGGTGTCGGGAAAGGAGCTCTCGAAGAGAGAGAAGGGATCGAGCGGGCCGACCTCAATAGAGGTGGTGGAGGTGAGGGAGAGCCCCACCGGTTCCAAGACCCGAGGCCTGGGAAACTGCCAACAACAACCGGCCCGGAGTCTGTGGAACCCGTGGAACTATCTAACTACGCTTCGAAGAGCGGGATCGAGCGTTTTGGGGCCGACCGACCTTCTTCAAAGACTGATGCCTGGTCTGGAAGGCAATCCAGGCCTCCTGGAAAGAGGGTTTCAGCAATCCTGACAGTAGACACAGGGAAGCCAGATTTTAATTTTTCTGACATGACAACAAGAAAGAATGACAGTCCAGTAATTAAAAGTCACTGAAAAAAAAAAAAAAAAAACAGTCAAACCAAAAAATATGTCAAATCCGCAATAAGCAGACTACACAAATTAGTAGTCATTATTCAAGTAGGGAGGTAGGCCGAAAAAAAAAACTCTGTACCCTTTTAGTTAAACTAAGTAACTAATCTAAGGAACCGAGATATCAAAGAAAAATAATTTTAAAAGATAGAAATTATCTTATAAAGCTCGCCTCTCGAGTCCCAGCCCGATGCACATGCAGCAGCTGCAAACTAGATCTGAGGATGTAAGAACAAAGGCGAGATTGAACACTCTCACATCACTTTTTCAGAAGTGCATAATAGCTGTACAGTCAGCAGAACAGAATACAGAGATATCAGACAGTCCATGCAAAATCACAAGACAAAGAATCTGGTTAGTAAAGCAACAGCAGTTAGCTACACTAATAAAAAACAACTTACGACATTCTACTCTGTGTAGAAAATGGTTAACATACACAGCAGAGCACTACTCAGATTTTTCTGAATTTTTATTCCTAAATGTTTTAAAACTTTCCTTCAGCTAAAGCAAAGACACTTATCAAACAGTAATGTCAAACGTATGACACTGTTCTCATAGCATACACGCAGAGACAGCCTCTCATAGCCAAGCTGTTAAATAATTTCAAAATCACCATTTCAAATAACAGAACAATTCTAGAGCATAGCAATCAAATGAGAGTAGTTAAAAGCAGTAAAGACATGAGGTCACAAGACTGACATGCATTATTTTCTTTTCACCTAAAGTGCAGCTATTTAAAATGCACAGGAGCAAAAGGCAGACAACAGCAAATGTAAACAATGTAACTATAGGTTTTAAGCGTGTTAGCTGAGCCAGTATCTATTTTGTTTCTTACAATACTTTGTAATCGTATAATAGCAACAGAAATAACAGAGACTCCAGCAAAAACAATATTCAAAAGCAATGTTAGTAATATAAGGTTGCACATAATGCTACAAATAAAATGCAAGTTTAAAATGTACGCATAGTTATGCAAATTACAAATACTTAAGTGTTTTACAACTGCATGCTAATATCAAGTTGCAAGTGTATTAGCAAATGACTGAAGGTAAAGAAAGTGCTGAAGGGGTTAAACATGTACTATGGTCTACAGAGTCTGAAATGCGCAGAAAGGAAAAATAAGTAAGAGATTGTATTTTATGTGAACTTGGATCTTCCGTGGCTGGAATGGGCAGTTGCAAGAAATGTTGGGGAGAGAAAATGTTACTAGTACTGACATTTATCGTTACTAAAACATAACTTAAGTATTCATGTGCAGCACTAAGCAAAAAGCACAAGAGTCTATAGAGACCCTATTTGGTAATTATAATAAAACGTCACAATTGTGCATACATGATATTAATAATCTGTTTGCAGGAAAATACTAAAAGAAAACTCAGTTACACCAAGTGCAGCCAATAAATTGTCCATGGTATGCAGTTCAAATACATTATGCAGGTCCCTTGACAACAAAAGGTGAGAGTACAAATACCTACTAGTAGTAGTGGATGTCTTTTCAATTCTCACAGCTTAAAGCAAATAAAACAATACTACAATAAAATGCTGCATACTACAGGGGGAAGGGCACTTTTAATTCTACACTGACTGTGTAAACAGTACTGCAGAAGGGACTAATATAAAGGTACAAGAAAAAAAACATACTGGTCTGTGTTAATAATTCAGTAATTATTGACAACCATGCCTTAGTTGTCATTAAGTGATTAGGGTGCCATCAACATGCATGGTAGTAAGACAAAAATACATTTTAATGTTTCAGTAATGTTTAATTAGCATGCTTCAGTTTAATATTGTTTGTAAACTAGACTGAGTGTACATTATAGTCCATGCATGTACAAATACAAAACAATTCTGTACAAGCAAGCATATGGTGTACAGTAAATCAGTTTAATATGTAAACATTCTTCAGTGTATAAACCATGTTTTCTACAAACACTAAATCTGTGTAAATGAACAATTTTGCATTCAAGTTCTAAACTGTTCACAGAAATTGCACCTCAATTCATTTGTATGTATAGTAAGTCAAAGCTTAACATTTATAACATTTTGTTTTCAAAAAACAAGACTGCAATGCCTTTGCAATAAAATCCACAATCATAGTCAATGTAAACTCACTGTAGAGAGTCATATTCAGCAATTGCAAAATACAACTCATAACTGGTGGAACATTTCTACAAAATGGTCTTTCAAAAGAAAAAAAAAGTTGTTCAAATTAAATAATTCATTCAATTTTAAGAATAAGTCTTGTTCTTATTGTGCTGACAATATAAAACCGTGCTAACTTGCTGCATCCTAATGTGTTTAATGTAAATCATAATACCAAAGAATGCATACCACAGTGTTTTAAAACAAAACTGAGGAAACTATTATATATATATATATATATATATATATATATATATATATATATATATATATATATATATATATATATATATATTTAAAGATCTATAAATGCATGCACTTCTGTTTGCTAGCTAGATGCATATGCACTTCTACTGCTAGATGCATATACACTTCTACTGCTATAATATAAGTAGAAATAATATAGTCAGATGCATACACTTCTGTTTGCTAGCATACATATATTAAAGGGTTAAACTGTTGTCAGCTAAAAATGAAATACAAATACAATAGCATTCATCTGTAAATGTAACATGAAAGTCTGGTACGGCTTGGGAAAAATGCTAAGGATAACTCCTTAGAAAAAGGTATTCAGCTGAATGTGCAGCGTCTAGTGCAAGCTTCAAGGGAAACAGATAAGGACCCAGGTGCAAGAATCAAGAGACTTCCTAGACTGTTACATAATTCACACTGAAACAGAACACAAAGAGGCTTATTAACAGACTGCATGACATCAGGTGCGGGGAGTATCAAAAGACTGTTTTCTTACAGAAACATTCTCAAACAGGAAAGACTCCCTAAAAGTTTAGTAAAACAGACTGTATGACATCAGAAAATACCGAAGTAATGACTGAGAGTTCCCAAAAGACTGCTTTCATAAGAATGTATATATGTCAGATCTGATCTGATATCTTGTTAGATCTGAGCACTGGAGATCTTTCACGCTGTACATAGAGTAAATCTGAAAACATTAAAGCTGTAAACTGTACAGTATTGTACATGTCGTCTATTATATAGACAAATTATCTTAGTAGTTCTGGGCAAAAGGATGATAATATGCTGCTGAGAAGGTTAATAGTCTGCAAAGTTTATGTGCACTAACCAGACTGTTTTTTACAAGGCACTAAAATCAGCAGCTAATCAGACTTTGGTTTCAGCACGCAAAAGCTGCTTTACATTTATTTTTACTAGACACCAACACAGATGCTGCAGTCGGCAGTATCAGTAAGACAAGACGGTCATCATTCATTTTAAAGAACTTTTCACTTACATGGTGCACTTCTTTATTACATGAATGTAGTCCCATTTTCAAACTCTCTGAGGCCTAATAATGACTGTACACGCCCTTTGGCTATGTAAAATTGGAAGTCATAGCTGTTCCCAGCAGAGTAAAATGAAAGCACTACTGAGTCTTCAATCTGAATTTCTTCACCACCATAAGCAACAAGCTTTGCACACTTTGCCAAATCAAGCTTCTCACTAGCACATACTCTAGCAGATGTTTCTGCTGACATAACATTGCAATTTGAACCTGTGTCAACTTTGAACTCTATGGGTCTTCCATTTATGAAAAGTACAAAATACTTAATTCTTTGCCCATAAATTTACTGCATTAACTGTTTCATTAAGCACAGACACATCATCACCATAGAAAGTAGGGTCACAGCTTTCTAACTGATCAACTTGTCTACTTGAATGCTCTCTTTTAATAACAGAATAAGCCTCTTTTGATTTACAAAATCTTTGGAAATGATTCAACTTTATACATCTGTGGCATTGCTGACCAAAAGCAAAGCACTTTTCTCTTATAGACACATGATTACCACCACAATTATGACAGCTGACTATGAGGCTAGGTGAGGGTATATGCTTTGAGTTTGCGGACTCATCCTTGTGCTTCACTGAGACTGTGTGCACTTTGGAATTTGCTAGAAAGCTACAGTTTCCCAGTGACTGCTGCAGGGTTTGCAGTTGCTGCCACGTGCTTCGGCCTGTTTTTTTTTTTTAACCACGTACTGCATACTATCAACATGAGCACTAGAGGATACTGAAAGCATGTGTTTCTCATTAGTAAGCATTTTTGTGTGCTTTTCTGTAAGCTCATATATCTGACAAATCTCAATGGCCTTATTCAAGGTTAAATCAGTGTCAAGAAGCAAAATCTTTCGCATACCACACACAAGTCTGTCCTTTATCAACTCATCCCTTAAAATCACCAAATCTGGGTGTTAGACATTTACGTTTTAAGCATTCGGGGGTCTTCCCTTGACTCAGCCGGTAACACTATATGGCGGTTTTCCCCTTCTCCTGCAAACACAGCAGGTGCATACACAAATGAGCACTCTCTTTCTATGGCCAGCTAAATTAGCCAAATAAATGCCTTTGTATGGTCATCTCTATCAGAAAATGCAGCTTGTACGAAAATACTGTACACTTGCTCAAACACTCTTCATTTCTCTGCAATATTATTATCAAAGACAAGAGAACATTGTTTATGAAATACATCAACCATGCCAACAAAGTATGCCCAAACACTGTGAAAATATAGCCCTTGTAATTGTATATGTGCACACACAGCCAATACTTGTAATAACATTCAAATGCACAATAAACTCTTTGAAATATGGTACTTGGCGAAATATGCTTTGAAATGGCTGTATTATGTATTTTTTTGCAACACTTTGTACACTTTAGATATCTCTAACAGCCTTAATGTGAAAAAGGGGCTCATAGCGAAAAAATGCAGTCATTTTCCTCATTTTGTGCGATTTAGACTTTATTTCAAACATTTCTGAAACTATTTTGAATGTTTTTATCAATGTCGCAGTTTCTGACATTTCGTTTAAATTAGAAATTCGTTTTCAGCATTCTGAGTGCTTCGTTTTATATTCTTTGACTAAGAAATAATTTAAGCAAGTTTTGGTACCTCAAATTTGTTTCCGACTTGTTTTGCGAGTTATACATGCAGTAGGGATGATCCATTCTTCTATATTCCTCCAAAATTAACTGAGTGACCAAGAGGCATTTGATTCTGGATCCCATTCTGACACCATCACTCGTCTTGGTCTATAACTGAAGACGAATAGGCAGGTTAGTTCACTTATATGCTTTATTACATAGAAACACATCCGGATGGATAGCCACAGTACAAAATATAAACAAACTGATTAACTGAAAGACAACACAGACATGCATGCTTTCATATCAACAGCTTACTACAAAATGGCAGTCAGGCTCGTAAGTGCTCAGTATTTATACATTTGTACAAGCCCATGGAAAACTTCTTAAAGGTATAAATACATATTGATCTACATGTCACAAGGTGTAAAATAAGATGTACAAAATAGCAATATATCTGCAGCTACTAAAAACAGAGACTTTGTGTTTAAGAACATAAAATCATATAGATTTGTTGATATGTCTAATCTGCCCGTATGTGAATTAATTAACATTTTACCACCCTATGATCCCTATATTTCCTCTTAACAATCCCACCTGTCCCATGCACTCCTGAATGCTTTTGTAAACTCCCTCTCTGCCACTCATTCCTGTAGTCCAGTCCACAGGCCCGCAAGCCTGGTGTGATAAAGCACTTTCAAAGAGCCACAGAGTACCAGGTCCCTATAATCTGCTACTTGATTCCTCCCCTTCCCGTTCTATCATTCCTGTTCAGAACAACCCCCTCACATTTAAATGACACCATATTGTACACCACTGTCAAGTCCCCACAATCACCACCCTTCTCTTATGGTCTTAAATAGACTACAAATCCTTTTTCTAATACGGCCTCAGGGACTGCATACAACATTCAGGGTATTGCCTCCCAAGGCCCTGTAGAGTGCAAGCATTGCCTCTTTGCTCAGGAATCTAACTCCATGAGGATACATACCAGCATTCTGTTTGCTGATGCACTTCCCTCTCACTCTGTTCCTGTTGGTCCAATCCAGGTGTGACCAGCATGCCAGATATATTTCCTACTGTGTTGACATCAGTTTTACTTCCTTCAGCACCTTGGTTGTTAAAGCCTAAGTGTAGTACTTCATATTTATTTGCACGGAAACTCAACTACACCATTCCATCCACTTGTTTGCCCATTCCAAATGACATACTTCTTTACTGCTGCAACACGCTCCATATCAAAGTCACCACTGTACTGCACTAAAAGAGCTAAATTGGTTGCAACTACCTTACACCCCCTCACATTTGGCCAATAACTCACCACACAAAAAATAATAAACAATCCTTCAACCTGCCTAGCTCTTAGTACAATTTTCCATAACTACACTGCACAACATCCCTTAAGATCAAATTATAATTCCTTATGTGCAAACCAGAATTATCTGCAGGACACCCACTATACTTTAATGTGGTAGCAAAATCCTGGCACATTTTAACTATTAACAAATCAGGTCATCATCCAAACTCCACATGTTCATAAATGTATTTAAAAACATTCCCAATTCCTAGCCCTCTCCATACTCTACACCAGGGTAGCCTCATCCTACAATCCATTTTTATCTTTCACCCCACCTCTAATCCTCTTAACAGTTTTATCTCACGCACCCCCCCTCATTCCTGCAGCAATCCCATTTACTTCCTCTAGCTATAATTATTTTAATTTTTTCTGCCTTACTATCCCTCGCCCCTACTGTAGAACAGAGTGTAATGTATGTGTGCTTGTAGCTTTAAGAAGCAAGTGAGGCTGTATGTGCACCTATATAACCTGCACATGTCCACAACCTTAGTGCCATTTTGCAGAAGCAATTAAGAAGTAAGCATGCATGATCGTAGTCATTAATTGTATACAAGTTACTTAAGTTAGAGTAAATAGCTAACAGTAGTAATGTGTTTGTATGTAATAAAGCTGCTTAAACAGAACCCACACAGATTTGTTTATTAGTGTTCCAACACAAAAGCGACATGGTGTCAGAAGCGGTGGAAGAGAGAAGAATATTCTCAGCCATGAGATGTAAAGAAGGTAGTGAAGGTAAAAATCGAGAGAAAAGTGCACAAACATAGCCAGAAAGAAACAAAGGTAATGAGAAATAACACAAAATATTTACTTGATGCGAAAGACGATAAGCGCAGACCACATAATCAGACAAATGGAAAGCACGAAAAGTTTGTTAACTAAAGAAAATGCTTAAGATAAAGGTATTTGATGAAACGATTAACTGTAAAACAAAACAAGTGCGTTTGAGGCAAAGTTGGGCATGTTTAGAGTAAAACTAGCACAAGAAAAGTGTATTGGAAGTAAAAAAAAAAAAAAGGCTTAAACAAGAGGAGATTACAATAAAAAAATAAAAGGCACACTAAGCGAAAATAAAGCAAGGCGACTGCATGTGTTTTGGCAAAGTGCTGTATTTGGGCATAACTACAACTTCATATTGTATCAAGTGCATAACTAAAGTTATTCGAAGTATCTTTGAGTGTGCAAAAGCGCTTACAATGTGTGCTTACTACTGTGCATGTACTTCAAAGAATTTGTTGTGTGCAAAGTGCAACTGCTTTGTGTAATCTAAAGTATAGTTATTTTGAAAAAGTTTCTTGTGCTGGGTGTGTGTATTCGCAAGTACCACCATTAGAGAGTGCTTCTTGTGCTTTAAAGAGTTGCCAATAAGGTACAGCCATTATGAGGACATTTCAGTGTGCTGTATGCAGTTATTTGCAAAGTGCTAGTACTTTCAAAGGTTACTGAGTTTAAGGCAAAGGATGACTGATTTATTCACACTGTGCAGTTACTTGGCATGTTTCTTACACTGATAAGTGTAAGATCCTTCTATGTGGCCCATCTAATTACTAAACGGTTCGCATCTAGAAATAAAAAGGTTATAGTGCCCCTCTACTCGTCACTCATTAGACCCATCATAGAGTACAATGCCCCATTTGGGATGTACCTCATAAGACACTTCCAACAGCTGGAAAGACCACAAAAGTACCTCACCAAGAGGATTACTGGTCTCAAACATATGTCCTATGCAGCCTGACTGAAAAAACTCCGGCTGTACTCAGTGGCATATCACTTACTCAGAGGTGATCTCTGCCTGACTTACAAAGCCATGTCCAACTCAGAATTGATGGACATGCTCCACCTACAGAAATCCAAGTTACTAAAAGCCACGCGCTCTAGTGAGCAAAACCTCGCCACAACAATAAATAGAACATGCTGGAGGGATAGATTCCTGTCACAGAGACTCCCCATGCTTTGGAATAAAATTCCAAATTACATCAGGCAGAGCCCCTCACTAACACTCAAAGAGAAACCTTGACGAGTGGATAGGTAACAGAAAATAGGTTTACTATTGAATTGTCGAACATCACTCGGTCGACTGTTGTATTGTCGAATGCATTGTCGAAGACATTATAATCAATCGAGGAACGGTTTTACCATGGGTCGAGGTAGGTGTACAGTATTATTCCCTACTACAACCATCTTCCCTACCTCGACCCATGGTAAAACCGTTCCTCGAATGATTATAATGTCTTCGACAATTGCGTTTCCGACCTAATGCATTCGACAATACAACAGTCGACCGAGTGATGTTCGACAATTCAATAGTAAACCCAGAAAATACACCCCTGGGATCACTTCATTGGCTCTGCTTGACAGAGGACCAGTTAATCAATCAATGGGGCGGCAAAAGCCGACACACTCTGGCTAGGCTTATAAATGCCCTCGGGCAGATAGCCAAGTACCTACCTATGAACCTATAAGAGGTGTTTTCTTACAAAAGACATTACAAGAGCACATATTCACATATGTCTGCAATCTCAAAAGGAAACACCCAGATCTGTTCAGAACTGGTGGTCAAGGACACCACATACACAAATGCTGTCTACTGGCTGACAGATTCAGTAAAAACTTCTCCCTTCTCTCCCCCCCATCAGTAAATCAGGACATTTCCAGTACCTGCCCCCACCCCTTATCTCCAGGGAACAAGTCATCACTACCCTCTATTTTTATGCAGCCTCCATGGGACCTGATAACATTCCAGGCGGAATCCTACATGAACTTCTGCATAAACTTGCAGCACCATTAGGCACCCTACTCAACCAAAGCCAGAGTACCAGCTTTGTCTCAGCTGAGTGGAGGACACCCACCATCATCCCTTTACACAAAGATGGAGTGTCCACTGATCCAGGAAATTATAGACCCATCAGCCCAACTAGCTTGATCTGCAAGGCCATGGGACGGATCATCGTGGACCTCATTAACAGGGACATTGGCAACCTCCAAACATTCGATCCCGCACAGTTGGGCTTTGTCAAGGGGAGGTCATGTCTGTTAAATCTGGTTGACTTCGGTGCATACAGCCTTCCCTGACCTGGCCAAAGCCTTCAACACTATTCCTCACTCAGCCATAGTAGATAACATATGGACTGATGCCTAGGTGAGAGAGTTTATCAGATGGGTAGCAAACTGGCTCACTGATCAAACCCACCAGGGGAAGCCACCTCAAGCGGTAGACCCATAACGAGCAGTGTACCCCAGGGACTGATCTTGGGGACTCTGTTATTTGGGATATACTTCTTGGAGGTGCAGGACAAAACCAGTGGGCTATGCCCGACGAAGTCTGTAGATGACTGCAAGCTGGGCATAGTCATCAATTCCCCATGCGTAGACATCAACAAAGAGGTCATCCAAAAAACAAATGACTGGTGCCAGGTGCTGAATGCTAAAAATGCATCATCAAAATGCATCTCATCCCTTTGGGAGAGTGAGCATACACATTCATCACACATTAATAGCTAAACAATCAGTAGGTCAGAGAGGATTTGGGCACCCAGGTTGATAGCAACCTGACTTGACCACTATGTTGCTTCTGTTAAATGGAAAGCTTTCTACATGGCCCACCTCATAAGTAAGGGTCTGTCATCCAGGGACAAAGCGGTCATAACATCACTGTATTCTTCCCTTACAAGGCCAATTATTCGGTACAGTGCCCCCTTTGGCATGTACCTTGCAAAGCAAATACAGCAGCTGGAGAGACCACAGAGGTTCCTCACCAGGAGAATCCAGGACCTCAAACATCCACCCTACACAGACAGGCTAAAAGCCCTGTCCCTCAACTCAGTTTCATACAGACTCCTCAGAGGTGACCTCTATCTGGTATACAAAGCAATCTCATACCCAGTCTTGATGGGACTGCTGCATATCCGTAAGTCAAGCTCCACTCAATCAACCCATACACACGACCTCACCCTGTTCTATGATATCAATAGGACTTGTTGGCGGGACAGATTTGTGTCCCAGAAACTCCCCCATCTGTAGAATAGACTCCCTCTCCACATCAAGCAGAGTACCTCATTATCCCTTTTTAAGCACAACCTGAATAACTGGATGGGAAACAGTGGGAAAAACTGGGTGGGATACCATCTGTGTCCCTGCTGGACAGGGGCTTTGGGTGCTGACTTGTCTAAACATGGGCTAAACTCTTGGCTAGGCTTATAAGGGCCTCAGGGCCAACAGCCTAGTAACCTCCTATGATCCTATTACAGTGCTCATGAATTAACTGCATCAAAGTTCTCAAATGTTTCTTAAAGCAACAACTTAGTGAGGGTGAATGACTGCAGCATTTCTGCCTTCATCGATAAAGTTCCAAAAAGTACAGCAGATAATAAAGGACTTCAGCATTTTCTCCTTTATCAATAAAATTCTAAAAGTATCGAAAAGCTCGAGAAGTTTATTTCGCAAAGTCTGGTTATTAGAAAGTACTATTTGGAATTATGCGAATAAACAAACAAAGTCCAACAAAAGGCACAGGTTCAGAGTACAAAGGCATTAAACAATTATTGGCATTAATTCTGGAATATGTGTATATTTATGCTTATTTGCAAACCCATTCGCTGGCATGTGTTAATATGGCAGACTGATTTCAAAAACCCCTACCACTTATATTTGATCGGAGAACTGGAGAATATCTGAGCAAGACTACGGTATTTTCATAGAAGGGGCTTATACAGATAGAGATGCACGTACAACGGCATTCATTTTGCTAAACCTAGCTGGGTCAGTGGCCATATAAAAGAGACAGTGTTCATTTGTGTATGCACCAGCAGTATATGAAGGAGAAGGTGCAGACTGCCATATTGTTGTACAAGCTGAACCAAGAGAAGACCCCGAGTGTTTGAAGCGCAAGTTCAGAGAAATGTGTAACCTCCAGATGAATATTATATTAGAGAGGCATTTGCTTTACACAAGAGATCAGAAGCCAGGGGAAACATTTGCAACTTACATAACTGACTTGAGAAATATAGCTAAAATGTGTTGGTTTGGTGATCTGAAAAATTAGCTAATAAAGGACAGGCTTGCATGTGGTATTAAGCGTGCTGCTGTGAGAAAGACTTTACTTTGTGACCGTGATTTAACGTTGAGCAAAGCCATAGAGACTTGTCAGATCCATGAAGTGGCAGAAAAACATACAAGTATGCTTGCGAGTGACAAGAGCATGGTTTCAGTTGACTCCAGAGTGCAATCAGATAGTATGCAACACATGGCAAACAAGAACAGGCCTAAGCATGGGGCAGCTACAGGATTTTCCAAGAAGGTGCATAGCTTTCCAGAAAGTTCCAAGAAAGGTGTAAGTTCCAACGCCAGCTCAGTGCAACACAGGCAAGATTCAGCAATCTAGCTTTATTGTTAACTGTCGCAATTGTGGTGTGAATCAGGAGTCTAAAAGAGAGAAGTGCTTAGCATATGGTCAGCAATGTCACAGGTGTAAAAAATTGAATAATTTCCTAAGGTTTTGCAGATCAATAAGCCTCACACAGTTGTAAAGAAAGGTCATGTAAAAAAGCAAGTTGATCAAGTAGAGCCAAAACAGTCAGCTTTCTATGTAGATGGTGTATCAACACTTAATGAAAGAGTTGATGCAGTGCACTTATTAACAAGAAGTGATATATTTTGTTCTGTCCGGATTAATGGAAAATCCACAGAGCAAACAATAGACACTGACTCAAAGTGTAGTGTTGTATCAGCAGGCACATTTTCAAAAGTAAGAACTAACGAACAAACTCAATGTAACCAGTATTGTGAGACTTGTTGCTTATGGAGAAGAAGAAATTCAAACCGAAGGTTCAGTAATACTTTCATGTTATTTGGCTGAGAGCGGTTATAACTTGTTATTCTACGTAGTCCGAAGACCAGTGCAATCTTTATTGGGTCTCAAAGATAGTTTAAGAATATATCTGCTTTCTTTTGCCAAAGAAGTTCATCATGTAAGTGCAGTTCAGAGTTCTAGTTTTTCAGAAGACATTTTCTCAGAGTATGCTGATGCTGTCGATAACAAATTAGGCAAACTTCCAGCTGTGTATTCTATGAAGTTAGACCCAGAGATCACTCCAGCAGTCAGACCAGCAAGAAGAGTTCCAATAGCAATGCTAAATAAAGTTAAAGCTCAGTTGGATAAAATGATGCAGCAAGGTGCGATTTGTCCAGTCAGAGAACCACCAGAATGGGTGTCATCCATGGCAGCCACTAACAAAAAAGGCTCAGACAACATCAGAATATGCATTGACCCAAGAGATCTGAACAAAGCATTAAAAAGACTGTATCATCCTATGTGCACAGTTGAAGAAGTTGCAGCTCTAACACCGAATGCCACTGTATTTTCTGTTTTGGATGTTAAGAGTTCATTTTGACAAAATCCTCATTTCTAATTACTCTTGGCACTCCGGTTGGCAAATACAGATTCCTAAGGATGCCATTTGGAAAAAAAATTATGCAAGAAAAGTTATTCAGCGTGTAATGGAGCAATTTTTTTCAGATTATCCATGTGCCATAATAGTAACAATCAGTTGGTTGGAGGCAATGATGAAGCAGAGCATGACAGAAACTTAAAGAAACTTCTACACAGAGCACGTGAAGTGAACTTAAAGCTCAGTCCTCTGAAGTGCAAATACAGACTTCCAAAAGCTACATTCTTAGGTCATTTATTTACAAGTACAGGCTTAAGACCTGACCCCACCAAGCAAGCAGCTATTCTAGAGATGTCAGCACCAGAGCAAATTGCCACCCCTCCTATGTTAAGATACTATGATGTGAGCAAACCAGCTATTCTTTCTTGTGATGTCGCAAAATTTGGTTTAGGTGCAGTTATGA
The DNA here is from genome assembly GCF_019279795.1 of Protopterus annectens. NCBI lineage: Eukaryota > Metazoa > Chordata > Ceratodontiformes > Protopteridae > Protopterus > Protopterus annectens. The sequence goes on from NC_056732.1 coordinate 1,041,827,777, forward strand.
TTTAAGAGGGCAGACCAGTAGCCTATGCATCTAGAACACTAATGCAAACTGAGATGCAGTATGTTCAAACCGAGAAAGAACTGTTGGGAATAGTATTTGCATGCTCCAAGTTTCATGATTATATTTATGGTCGAGCTACTCAGATTGAAATTGATCATCAACCTTTAGTTACTATTCTAAAGAAGCCACTCCAGTGAGATTACAAAGAATGATGTTCAAATTGCAAAAGTACAATTTCAAAATTGTCTACACTACAGGTAAATTGCTTTATCTAGCGGATACTTCATTCTAGATCTCCTAGAACATCCTGATGCAGAGAATTTTGACTTTGATGTGATGTCAGTGTGTACTTTTTCCACCACTAGACTTTATGATTTCAGAGATCATACTCAGACTGATCGGATTTCACAGAAGCTCAATTATTATATTAATGCTGGATGGCTGTCAAAGCAATCTAGTGCATCACCTGAAGTACAAGCGTATTTTTCTTACAGAGATGAATTGTTGATGGAAGATGGTATGTTTAAAGGTCCCATAATTGTTGTTCCTTTTTCATTACAAGAATACATCCAGATTGTTATGTCATGGTCACCCAGAAACTACATCTACTATGAGAAGAGCATGAGAATTAGTATTTTGGCCTTCATTATCAAAAGACATCGATAGAGTTCTTTCTATTTGTTCCGTATGCAATAGTACCAGATCACATTTGCAACTACCTTGGTCTACTGTAGCAACTGATATCTTTGAGTGGAACAATCAACACTGCTTAGTTTTGGTAGACTCTTATTCAAATTGGTTCGAAACTGATCTACTACCAAACTTAACCTCAACTACTATTACTAAATTGAAACATCATTTCTCAGTTCATGGTAGTTCACACAAACGTTTTTCTGACAGCGATACTTAATTTACTAGCCAGCTGTTTCAGAAATTTGGAAAAGAATGGGACTTTGTACATATCAGTTGTAGTTCTGAATATCCTCAATCCAATGGTCTAGATGAAAAAGCAGTACAGAGTGCAAAGCAATTACCTGAAAGATCAAAGCGTGACAATACAGATATATACTTGAATTTGCTTAATCTCTGAAACATGATGATATTCTTGGCTCACCTGCTCAAAGGTTACTTTCCAGGCAACCTAGAACTACGATACCCATTTCTTCCAGTTTGTTGCAGCTTAAGTCGAAGAACACTGAAACCACCAAGGCTTAATTAAGAAGCATAATATCCAGAAATCTAGTTACGACTAATCAATCAAACTACTTTGTCCGTTGAAAGGAGGAGAGATGGTACCCATTCAGACAACAAAAGGTTTTGATTGAACAGGACAGATTACGGGCATTTGTGTCGAGTCAAGATCTTACTTGGTAAATTCTGAAGGAATAGAGTACAGGAGGAATCGTAAACATCTTCTTCCTGTACCAAAACCATCATCATCATTGCAATCATAACATTGTATCTGTGATGCAAACTCTCAAAGAATGAGTCAGGCACTGTTTCCAGACCAGAATGTGTTCAAAAGTCTGATTCTGTTCCAGAAAGTGATTGGAACATTCCACAGATCAACCACTTTGCAGAAACTGTCCCAGTTGCTAAATCAAATTCCCAATTTTATATCATACAACATGAATGAAAATCTAAACCAAGTGTGAAATATGCAGCAACGTGGACTTGATTCATACCTATATGTTTAGTATTGTATAATGCATGTCTATGGATTACCTGCGATTCCTGCATGCTAAACAGTCTCATAACAATTGTGTATCTTTAAGAAGCATGTGAGGTCGTACATGCATGTATATAACCCACACACGTGAACAATCTTAGTGCCATTTTGTAGAAGCAGTTAAGGAATAAGCATGCATGATCGTAGTCTGTATACAAGTTACGTAAGTTGCTCAATAGTCAACAGTAGTAATGTGTTTGTATGTAATAAAGCTGCTTAAATAGAACCCAAGAGGATTCATTTATTCGTCTCAACACAAAAGTGATAACTACCTTACTACCATCTCCTTTTCCTCTATTGAAAATTTTACTCACTTGCTATGCCACCAGAACACATATCCTGCAAATACTCATATGTAATTTGTAAAGATTTTTTCCCCTACCAACTTCATACACATACTTTCTCTTCTCATCTATACACATATTCCTTTCCTTACTAACCATTATCCCTGGCAGTCTTTGTCAACTTATTAAATATTTCCTTTCCTAACTAATCACTATCTTTTTTTGAATTCATGTATTTTCACTACTCATCTCAACCTTTGCTTTTATGGGTCTCTCTCTTCACCTATTCAAATTTAAACAAATTAAGCTCCATTCTCTCACTAGACAATCTTACTATATCTTTGGTTCCTCTGTATGATATTGTATTGTACTGTACTTGCAAATAAGACAACCTTTACAACTCTACTACATTATACATGTAAAAATGACAATCCATATTAAATATTTATATTTACTATACTCTACTGTTTTACTTTTATGTAATATGTTGGAGTTTTTCTCCCCAGGCCTCTGCTGAAAATGGTTTACAGCCCAGTTGGACTTTCCTGCTAAATAAATATCAATAATTAAATAAACCAATAAATATCTATAATCAGTAAATGGCTGATACTGATCTCTACTGCATCAGATGCAGATCACAAAAACAATTATTGGCATTAATTCTGGAATATGTGTATATTTATGCTTATTTGCAAACCCATTCGCTGGCATGTGTTAATATGGCAGATGGATTTCAAAAACTCCTACCACTTATATTTGATCGGAGAACTGGAGAATATCTGAGCATGACTACGGTATTTTCATAGAAGGGGCTTATACAGATAGAGATGCACGCACAACGGCATTCATTTTGCTAAACCTAGCTGGGTCAGTGGCCATATAAAAAAAGAGACGGTGCTCATTTGTGTATGCACCAGCAGTATATGAAGGAGAAGGTGCAGACTGCCATATTGTTGTACAAGCTGAACCAAGAGAAGACCCAGAGTGTTTGAAGCGCAAGTTCAGAGAAATGTGTAACCTCCAGACAGCCAACTGCAGTATTTCACTTGGCGCAGTCTTAATTCTTGACATTGTCCCTCTCATCACAACACTCTATGGCCTACCATACAACCATGCAGCTATCTAGACATCCTTCTATATCACTGTTGCAGTATTCTAAGGGATTTCCTGTCCTGGACAGGCAGCCCATCGCTCGGCCAATTTAAATAAGCTTAAAAAGCGATCTTGTTTGCACTGTATATCACTGTTATGCTCCCTGCACAGAATGTAGAGCATAAATAAAAGGGACGTATGGACACAACTAGCTACAACTGCTTTTGCCGCCAATTTGAAAGACATTTTTGCCATTTGGTCTGAACACTTTGTTGCTGTACTAAATATTTAACACCACCAGATAAGTGCCCCATTGGGGCTATTTCTATTTTACTTTCTTGGTTTTCTACTTTCTTGTCACTGCCTAGAGTTCATGCTATCCAATAGGGGAAAATGTCAATGTGCTTTTTTGTTTGGACAATTCCCCATGACCATACCTCTTGCAGTATCTGTAAGGCATCTGTGCCTAACACACACAGAAACTGTTTGCATTCTCTGGCTATTTATCTTGAAAACTAATGGCTTAGAAAGTTAGCCCAGGGTAAGCATGGATCCATTTTTCTGAATGTACTTTGAGGCTTTGCAGCAGTCTGCTTTGGACATTGAGGGGAATCATGGCTGATCTCACAGGGTCCTAGAGAGATTTTGCAGATATTGGTTAAGAAGTCCCGGGTTCTCTTCTCAAATCTCTCCAAGGGTCGGAACCTCCAGTATTTGTTAGGGCTGATGCGCCTTCTAAGAAAAGACTAAGACTGAAGCATGTTTCAGTCCATCCTATGGATTCTCAAAGGAATGGTAGGAGTTTACTCAGGCTTGTTCTCCATCTTAATGGCCCTAAAGCCTCCTCAAGGGGTTTCAGTATCCACTCCTCCTTGGACCTCTACCCCTTCTAAATGGTTTAGGGAACTAGATTCTTTGGATGAGAATTTCCTGTCTGTTGAGAGATCTTTGCCCTATTCTTTCTTAAGAAACCTGATAGACAATCCTCAGGAACCTTAGAGAACCTATTTTTTATTTAAATGTCCTTTTGCTGCGCCTACTGCGGTGTCAGTCTGACAAACCTTATAAACTTTTGCCACCTTCCAAACTTTTGCCTTCTGATAAGGACAGCAGGGCAACAAAGAAGATCAGCAAGAAAGTTTACAATGCTTCTACTTTAACCTCTAGGGCTATTAAATTACCAAACCCACATGACCAGGTATGCTCTGGCCTCGATTGCTCAGGCTTGTCAAATTCTCTGTCCTCCTGGATTCTGATGGCAAATACTCTGCCTTATCTTTTCTAGGTTCTGCTTCTCAAACAGCTTGCCACTAAAGTGTAGCTATGATGCTGCTAACTCATCTTCTAGGGCTGCAGCTTTGGGTCCATCATGAGGCATTATTCTTGGCTTAATTTCCAGTCTCTTCCTGAGGATATTAAGGCCAAGTTGCTGGATGCCCCTTTGGATAATACTCATCTTTTTTGGAACTGCTGCTGACATATTTAAGTCTCTTCAAGAGCATGACAGAATCTTGGAAGACCTTAAACATACTTTTGGCTCTCGTATTCCCAAGTTCAAGAGGGATTATCCTTTTAGGTTTGCTTTTGTTTGCAGGCAACCTCGCCAGGCCTCTAAGGGCAGGAAGGGTGGAAGGCAGGCCCCCTCTGCTAAGGCTTCTCAGATTTCTGTGGCACAGAAGCCACCTTTATCCAGTGAGCCTGTTTCTCTTTGATAATTTGCCCCTTCCCCTCCCCCCTGTCTTTAGACAAGGCTACTTTTTCCCTTCAGCTTTCCCTTCATCTTCCAAATTGGAATCTCAACACTTCAAACTCTTGGGTTCGTTCTATCATTCATCAGGGTTACTTCATGGCTTGGAAATCTTTTTCTCCTTTTTTGGGGATTACGCAACCCCCTTTAGGGCAACATTCTCATTTCCTGGGGGTTCTAGGGTCCCTGCTGAACCAAGGGACCATTCAATTTGTCCTCCCCCCTTCTAAAGTGGGAAGGGTTTTTTATTCCAGAATGTTCCTGGTTCTTCAAAAGGAGGGCACTTGGAGACCTACTTTGGATCTCCCCTGGCTCAGCACCTTTCTAGAGATCCCTTCTTTTCAGATGCTTACTCTTCAAACTGTTTCCTCTTTTATTACCCCAGGCTTTTCTTGTGTTTTTGGATCTGAAAGATGCTTACCTTCATATCCCTATTCACCCTATCTTCAGGAAGTTTTTACGTTTCTGTGTCTTCCTCTCATTTTCAGTTCTCTGCTTTGGCTTCTCTACTGACCCAAGGGTATTGACAAAATGACTACCTCTTGTGATTGCCTTGTACAGCCTCCAAAGCATTCAGATTGGTCCGTATTTAAGCGACCTGTTGCTTCAGGTGCCTTCTCCCAGTTGACTGCAGGATCTGCAGTTCACCATCTCTCTTCTTCACAGTCTGAGGTTTATTAACAACTTCCAAAATTCCACCCGACTCCCTCGCAGGATCATGTGCATCAGGGATGCAGGATGCAGACAGTGCCAATGCTGACCTCTTTTCGCCCTCCACTGGTATTATCATTGACAGCCTTCTTTCAGTCTTCTTCCTCCGTGTCAACCAGGGAGTTCTTTGGGGCTTGGGATTCATGGCTTCTTCTATCCCAATGCTTCTCTTGCCAAACTGCATATGAGGAAGCTTCAATAGTACCTCAAGTCAGTTTGGCTGCAGCATTATCACCCTCTGAATTTCAGTGTACCTCTCCTTGCCTGTCTCAAGAAGGAATATGAGTGGTGGATTCGGCAGTTCACTGTTAACCCAGGCTGGCCCTTTCAGCCTCTAGTTTCTTCTCAAAAGCCGTTCACCAATGCATCAGACAAGGGGTGGCAGGAATTTGGTCATCTGAAAGTTCGGGGTCTTTGACCTCCCTAACAGAAGTCAGACCATATCAACATCAAAGAGATGAGGGCTCTGATTCTGGCCATCAGGCTTTCCACCCCATGTTCTCTCCAGGCCCCTTGATGGTGTACACAGACAACACTACAGTGATGTGGTATGTCAACAAGCAGAGGGCACAAAATCTTATCTCCTCTGCAGGATGGCACTTCAGGCTTGGGAAGTGGCTCTCAGTCATCAGTTAACTCTATAAGCAGTATACATTCCTTTACGGCACAATCTTGTGGTAGACTCTCCGAGCAGGTCTAAAACACAGGCTCACAAATGGGTGAAACACACAGATGCGTTTTTCAACATTGTCCATCGGCGGGTATTCATCAGACAGACCTTACTGCCTTGCCTCTGAATAGGTAGCTTATTCTCTTTTGTTCCAGAGTGCCATACCATCTGGCCTGGAAGACTGATGCCCTTTCCTTTCCTTGGAAGAGGTTTCTTTATGCTTTCTTTCCTCTTCCTCTACTTCCATGAATCCTGCAGTTGAGTCAGCTAATCTTGCTAATGTCTCCTTTTTGGCCACAACAGTACTGGTTCCCCTTTTTAATGCAACTGGCCAGAGGTAATCAATACAAGTTACCTCACAGGTTGGATCTCCACACACAGGACAAGGGCTCTCTCATCCATCTCAACTTGTCCACCCTGCAACTAAAGTTGTGAGACATAGGGTTTTGTTCCCTTTCAGGCACCTCTTTTCTGAGGATGTGCTGGGGGGTTTACATGAGGCAAGGAAACCTTCAACCAGAAAATCTTATACATGTCCAAATGGAAGAGATCTTCGGTCTGGTGCCATGCTCATAACCAGGACCATTTTTCAGTGCGGGTCTCTCTGGTCCTCTCTTATTTGGTTGATTTGCTCCACACTGGCTTGGCCTATTCTTCGCTGAAGGCCCATTTCTGGTGCCTGCCCTTGAATCTTCAGAGTTCTTGTTTTGAGATCAAGCAATTTCTTAAAGACATCCTGCATATTAGAGTAACAAGAAAGCCTATTCCTACTCCTTGGGACTTTATCTTGTTTTGAAAAAATTGACTCAGACACCTTTTGAGCCTGCAGATTCTGCTACTTTGCAGCATTGTACCTGGAAGACTTTTTTTTGTTGTTGGCTCTTACATTCTGCTCGGGGGGTTTCTGAGCTCCAGGCCCTTACAGCCATTCCTCCTTTTTTGTTTTTTCCCCACAGGGATAGGATGACCCTTTGTACTAATTGTTTTCTGCCCAGGATAGTCAATGAGTTGTACTTGAATTAGTCTCCACCACTCCTTTCCTGTTTTCTTTCTCCTCAATCTGCTAGTGAGAGGGTCCTGCATACCTTGGACATGCACAGACAGCTCAGGTACTACTTGAATAACACTTGGCAGTACTCCGTACAGACACGGACACCCTGAGTGATATTTTTCCTGTAAAAGAAATATATAAGGAAACAGCTCCAGTACTTAGTAATAATGACCATCCCTCCAGGCATGTCTAAAGGTCAGTTCCCTGTGCTTTCTCATATTAACCTGGTGAACTTGGGCATTCTGAGGCAGTATAGCAAAGTACAGTTGTGTACACTTACCATAAATGTAGATGTTCAAGTGTATTCACTGTTGCAGTCATCATATTTGGGTTATCTGCCTGCAGGTAGCCCTCAGCTGGCCTGAATACCAGAGTCTTGGGATTTCTGCATCAGATGCGGTCACTTCTTCCATGACGTTAGGTTGTCACAGGTATAAAACATGCAGCCGATGCCATTACATCAGTTTTTCTTGCCCCAGATGTCAGGTGCCCCCCAAAATAGGAAGCAATTATATGGTGTGGAACACCCACAGCAAAAACCAATACACATAGTATAAGATATGCCAAACCAAAAAGGATAGTTGAAAGCAAAGACAATCAGGGGGCTGGAAGGAGGGTAACCAGGACTGCAACAGTGAATACACTCGAACATCTACATTTATGGTAAGTGTATACAACTGTACTATGTTCTTCGTGTTTCACTGCTGCAGTTATCACATTTGGGCTGATTCCCAAAGCTAAGGAAGGGTGGAGGTAGATTAAGAAGCATTAGGTCTGGCAATCAGGCCCTGTAAGACTGCTGTGGCAAATCCAGCTCTGGATTTAGAAAAGATAGGCAAATGGCAATGCTTGGTGAAAGGGTGTACAATGCTCCAGGATGTCCCTGGTAGGGACTCCTCTGAGAAATGCAGTAGAGGTAGATGTAGCCCTAGTGGAATGCGTTATCCCCTGTGGTGTAGGTTTTCCATGGTGTTTGTAGCAGAAATGGATGCAGTGTGCTATCCATTTAGATATGGTTTGCTTTGAAATGGCCTTTCCCTCTGCCCCTGCAGCAAAGCTGACTAGTAGCTGGTCAGATTTTTTGAGAGGCTTAGTCCTGTCCAAATAGAATCCAAGCTGTCTGTGCACATCTAGAGAATGCAGTATCCTTTCCCCTTTATTTTGAGGATTAGGGGAAAAAGTAGGCAAATGAATGGACTGGTTTAAAGCCACACTAGACCCCACCTTGGGCATAAGAGATGGGTTAGTCCTGAGGGAAACCCTGTCCGCATGGAAAATAATGAAAGCTTCCACTGCCATAAGGGCCTGCAGTTCACTCTTCTCGGTGAAGTGATGGCTAGAAGTAAAGCGGTATTCCATGAGAGGAATTTCAACTCTGCTGTAGCAGCCGGTTCAAAGGTGGGAAGTGTAAGTATTTTCAATACAAAGTTAAGGTCCCAGGCTGGAGTGGGAGCTCTCCTGTGGGGTCTTAAATATTTGGCCCCTCTAAGAAACCGTTTTACCAGAATATGAGAGAAGAGGGGTGGCTCAGTATTATAATGAGCTGAGTGGCAGAGGCATGAATCTTAACTGAAGAGAAGGATAGGCCCTTGTGGAACATTTCTGTTAAGTAATCTAGTATATGAGGTAAGTTGGGCACAGTTGTGCCCATCCCTTGAGACTGGCTCCAGGAACAGTATCTTTTCCACTTTTCTGAATAGGATTTTCTAGTACTAGGCCTCCTTGCCTCAAGAATGACATCCAGCACCAGCTTACTGAGGGTTGCTAGAGGTGAGCTTGAGGGATTAGCCAGGCTGCAAGGTTCAGGGTCTGAAGCTGAGGGTGCAGAATTTGGCCCCTCTGCTGGGACAGCAGGGAAGGGGTCTGAGGCAGGTGCCATGGTTGTAGCACTGTCAGACTGCGCAAAAGAGGATACCAGACCTGGCGCAGGCCAGTCTGGTGCAAACAGGATTGTCCTTGGCTTGTCCTGTTTGATCTTTAGTACAACCTTCAAGAGGAGAGGGAAAGGCATAGACTGAGAGGCTTTCCCAGGAAAAGGACAGGCCATCCACCTTCCAAGCTTGGCTGTGGGGAGTTCTGGTGCAGTACTTGTTCAATTGATAGTTCTGATCAGAAGCAAACAGGTCCACCTCTGGTGTCCCCCATCAGTTCCCCAAAAGTTTGAATATTCTGGGTTCCAGTTTCCATTCGTGTGTCCATGAGATTTCTGCTCAAGTCATCTGCCAGTGAATTTAGTTTGCTTAGCAGGAACTGAGCTTGTAGGTGCACTTGGTTGCTCAAGGCTGTGTTCCACAGAGCCATGGCTAGTCTGCAGACTGGGTAGAAATGTGTCCCCCACCCCCTGCTTATGTACCACATAACTGTGGTGTTGTCTGTCTTTACCAATAGTGGTCCTGGAAGAATAAGGCCTTTGGAGGCTGTCAGAACATTCTGTACAGCTAACATTTCTTTTTGAATGATAGGCAGGTGCATCTGCTTTGGGTTCCATTAGCCCTGAATGCACTGCCCTGTCATGTGAGCCCCCATGCATAGTCTGATGCGTCTGTTAGGGTTTGGGTGGTAGGGGGTAGAGTGAAAGAGTCCCTTGTTGTGGTTGCAGGCCTCTGCCCACAGACACAGAATGATATGAAATATTGTTTCCAGGTCCTGAGAATGCTGACCCCATAAACTTTTTAGATACCACTGAAGTTTCCTCGTGTGCAGTCTTGCATATGGAATTAAGAGAATGCAAGAGGTCATGAACCCCAGAGCTTGCAGTATTTTCCTTGCAAATAGCTGGGTCTTTGTGGCCAGTAGGTTGAAGTAAGTTGTCAAATAAACTTGTTTCTCTGGAGTGAGGAATGCCATCTGGGAAGTTGTGTTCAAGCTTGCTCCCAGGAATACAATCTGTTGGCAGGGTACTAGGTGTGATGTCTTTTCATTGATGGTGTACCCCAGTGAAGTTAACAGTCTCTTTACAAATGTCAGGCGCTGTAGTAGCAAGTCCTGACTTTCTGCCCGAATCAGGTAATCGTCCAAGTATGGGTAAATCTGAATACTTTTCTGCCTGCAAAAAGCAATGGCTGGAGCTAGGCACTTTGGCTTATCTACTGTGCCCAGGGTATTCACAAAGGGAAGTGCATAGGGCTTGCCCTGAAGCAAAGGTATTTCCTGCAAGACTCCCTTATGGAGATGTGCAAGTAAGCTTCATTTAAGTCTAGGGTTGCCAGCCAGGCATCCTTGGCTAGCACAGGAAGCAGCTGTTGGAGAGAGAGAGCATTTTGAATTTTGGAACCACCAGACAGGTGTTGAGAATAGATAAATCCAGGATAGGACGCCAGGAGTTCTCTTTTCTGGGAACTAGGAAAGTACAGCTGCGTACACTCACCATAAATGTTCATATTCAAGTGCATCCACTATTGCAGTCATAGTCATTACATTTGGGTTATCTGCTTGCAGTAGCCCTCAGTCGGCCTAATTATCAAAGTCATGGGTCCTGCGTCGGTTGCTATCTCATCTTCCGTGATGTCAGGTAGTCAAGGGTATAAAGCATGCAGCCGACGCCATTACATCAGTTTTTCTTGCCCCAGATGTCAGGTGCCCCCCTTAATGGGAAGCAAATATATATACATACAAGGTTATACCTCCAACAAAAAAGCAAATACACCAAAAAGCTTTTAAATTATAGTGAAGGAGAATAGAGGTATAGCCAAAGGAAGTCAGGTAGCTGGAGGGAGGGTAACCAGGACTGCAACAGTGAATACACTTGAACATCTACATTTATGGTAATTGTACACAACTGTACTATGTTCTTCATGTTTCACTGCTGCAGTTATTACATTTGGGTAGATTCCCAAAGCGAAGGATGGAAGGAGGAATTTAGAGAGCATTAGGACCAGCTATAAAGCTCTGCAAGACTGCAGTGGCAAAATCAGCTCTGGATTTAAAGAAAATTGGCAAATGATAATGCTTGGTGAAAGTATGTACAGAACTCCAGGTAGCAGCTTCTAGGATGTCTCTGGTAGGGACACCTCTGAGAAAGGCTGTAGAGGTAGATGCAGCCCTGGTTGAATGGGGTCTAATCCCCTGTGGGATAGGTTTTTTGTGGTGCTGATAGCAGAAATTAATGCAATTGGCTATCCATTTAGAAATGGTTTGCTTTGAAACAGCCTTCCCCTCTGCCCCTGCAGCAAATGCCTTCCCCTCTGCTCCTGCAGCAAATGTCACCAGCAGTTGTTCAGATTTCCTTTGAGGTTTAGTCCTGTCCAAGTAAGATCTAAGTTATCTGTGCACATCTAAGGAGTGCAGTATCAGTTCTCCTTTGTTCTGTGGATTAGAAAAGGTTGGCAAATGAATGGACTGATTAAGAGCCACACTGGATACCACCTTGGGCATGAAAGAGGGACTGGTGCTGAGGGACACCCTGTCCGCATGAAAAATGATGAAAGGCTGTAATTCAGATACCCTTCTTGCTGAAGTGACTGCTAAAAGGAAAGCTGTTTTCCAAGAAAGGAATTTTAACTCTGCAGTTGCAGCTGGCTCAAAAGGAGGAAGAGTGAGTTTTTCCAATACAAAATTAAAGTACCAGGCTAGAGTTGGGGCTCTCCTGGGTGGTCTTAAGTTTTTGGCCCCTCTGAGGAACTGCTTGAGCAGCGGGTGAGAAAAGAGGGGTGGTTCTGTGTTGTAATGAGCTGAAATGGCAGAGGTGTGAATTTTGATGGAAGAAAAGGAAAGTCCCTTGTTAAGCACCTCAGTTAAGGTATTGAAGAATATGAGGTAAATTGGGCGCTGTTGTGGCCATCCCTTGAGTTTGGTTCCAGGCACAGAATCTTTTCTATTTTTCAGCATAAGATTTTCTAGTACTAGGCCTCCTTGTCTACAACATGACATCCAACACTTGTTTACTGAGGGATGGTAACAGAGAGATTAGGTAATTAGCCAGGCTGCCAGGTTCAGGGTTTGAAGCTGGAGGTGCAGAATCTGTCTCTCCTGCTGAGACAGCAGGGTAGGGGTCTGAGGTAGGTGCCATGGGGCCAGCTGTGACACACTGCGCAAGAGGGGGTACCAATGTTGGCATGGCCAGTCTGGTGCAATCAGTATCATCCTTGGTTTGTCCTGTTTGATCTTTAGTAGCACTTTGGAGAGAGGAGAGGCAGAGGAGGAAAGGCAAACTGATAGATTCTTCCAGCTGAAGGACAGAGCATCCACTTTCCAAGCTTGCTTGTGGGGAGGCCTTGTGCAGAATTTGTCCAATTGGTAGTTCTAGGGGGAGGAAAGCAAGTCTATATCTGGGATCCCCCATTTGTTGATCAACATGTTGAAAATCTTTGTTTCCAGTTTCCACTCTTGTGGGTCCATGAGATTTCTGCTTAGTTCACCTGTCAGTGTATTTAGTTTTCCTGGCAGGAATTGAGCCTGTAGATGTACTTGGTAGCTCACGGCTGTGTTCCACAGAGCCATGGCTAGTCTGCAGAGGGGGTAAGAATGGGTACCCCCTGCTTGTTTATCTACCACACAACAGTGGTGTTGTCCGTCTTTACCATTAATTGTCCTGGAAGAATGTGGTCCTTGAAGGCTGTCAGAGCATTCTGTACAGCTAACATTTCTTTTTGATTGATATGCAGGTGCATTTGACTTGGGTTCCATTTGCCCTAAATGCACTTCCCTGCCAGGTGAGCCCCCCATGCATAGTCTGATGTGTCTGCTAGGGTTTGGGCGGCAGGGGGGTAAAGTGAATGGTAGTCCCTTGTTTTGGTGGCAGGCCTCTACTCACCAAAGAAATTCTAACCGTAGGCAAGGTATGATAGGAATCATTGCTTCTAGATCCTGAGAATGTTAAAACCATAGGCTTTTTAGATACCACTGTAGTTTCCTCATATGCAGTCTTGCATATGGAATTAGTAGAATGCACGAGGCCATGAACCCCAAGGCTTGCAGAATTTGCCTTGGAGATAGCAGGGATTTTGTGGCCACTAGTTTGAAGTAAGTTGTCAAATGAAATTTGTTTCTCTGGCGCGAGGAAAGCCATCTGGGAAGTTGTGTTCAAGCTTGCTCCCAGGAATATAACTTGTTGGCAGGGTATCAGATGCGATTTATTTTCCTTTATGGTGTACCCCAGACAAGTTAACATCTTTTGTACAAATGCCACACTATTCAGAAGTACATCCTGGCTTTCTGCCTGAATTAGCCAATCATCCAGGTATGGGTATATTTGAATATTTCTTTGCCTGCAAAATGCAATGACTGGAGCTAGGCACTTTGTGAATACCCTAGGTCCACTAGATAAGCCAAAGGGCAGTGCAAAGAACCGATAGTGCATGCAGCCTACAGCCTACTTTGAAGTGTAGGTATTTTCTGCAAGATTCCCTGATTGGGATGTGCAGGTAGGCTTCCTTTAAATCCAGTGTTGCCAACCAGGCATCTTTGCCTATCATGGGAAGCAACTGGTGAAGAGTTAGCATTCTTGAATTTTGGAATCACCAAAAAGGTGTTTAGGATAGACAGGTCCAGGATAGGGCACCTTGAGTTGTCTTTTCTGGGTACCAGGAAAAGTAGAGTAGAAACCATGTCCCTTTTCCTCTTCTGGCACAGTCTGAATAGCCTTTAATTTTAACAGACAGAGTACTTTCTTTTCAGCCTCTGCCCACTGATTTGGGGGCAGATCTGGCCAACCATTTGGGGTTGTTAATGTGTGGAAGTGAAATCTGTATCCCTGGGAAACTATGTTTAAAACCCATTTGTCCTGGGTAAAGAGTTCCCTGTTTTTTGCTTGCAGAGCAATCTTTCCCCCTAAAGAAGCAATCTACTGAAAAGTGCTTGGAAGTTTTAAAGTTAAGTCATTGAGACAGCTTACCAGAGGGGGGAGTCTTACTACTGCGTAGTCCTGTGCGTACCCTGGGACTGAAGCCTTGGTGTTCTGCTGGTTCTGGGTTTGAACTGAGAAGGCCTGGAAGAGGCAGGAAAGGACCAATTTTTTGAGGGCCAATACCTACTAAATCTCGGAGGCTGCACTTGTAAGAAATCTTTAATAGTTTGCATAAATTTAGCTTTTTCCTCCATCTTTCTAAGAACTTCTTCTGCTTTGTCGCCAAACAGGCAGTCCTGATTTAAGGGAGCATCCAGCAATTTAGTTTTAAGATGATCTGGCAAAGATTGCTCCTTAGCCACCATGCCTTCTAAGTACAGATCCGGTGACAGCAGCCCTGCAAGATGCCTCTAGTGAATAAAAACCACATTGCAAAGTATGTTTTCCAACCTGCTCAGCAGAATGCATTAAATCCTGTAAATCTTTATTTTTCAGCACAATCAGGAATCAACATAATTTTCTGTTTAAGCAATCCAATAATATGCTGCTGATACTTTAACATATGAAACTGGAAATTTAAGGCCCTGATGGCCAAGGTTGCAGAGGTACCTTCTTACCCCATCTATCCAGGGCCCTGGAATCTCTATCTGAGGGGGTAGGAGTTTTGGCAGTAGTAGCCTTAATGCCCTTGGGTCCCTGTGAAATGGTCTCAGGGTCCACATTAGGATTTTTAAAAAGGAACTTATGAGAATCAGGAATCCTGTAATATCTATCAGGTTTTCTGGGAGAAGGAGGTAAAGAATCAGGGGCCAAGCTAGATTCTGAAAAGGCATCATCAACAATGTCCAGCACAGGAGGGACAGCTAAAGGCCTGTGTTTGGGCAGGAGTAAGAAATCTCTAAGCCTCTTTTTAGAATCAGAGTAATCCTGGCTTTCCCACTGAAAATGTTCCCCAAGAGTATGCAAGGTTTCACCAAAAGAAAAATCCTCTGTAGGAGAAGCAGAGGAAATAGCGAGTTCTCTGCATCAGAATCCTCATAGGTAGATTAGGGTAAATCCTGGTCATTAGAGGGGACAGAAAATTCAGAAACTTGGTCAAAAGTATTATAATTCAGTCCTAGGTCTCTTAGAGGGGGAAGGTTGGCTTCCCCTGATTAAAGTAATAAGGTCTTCAGCCATTCTTATCATTTGTTTTTTTAGACATAGAGGCCTGACCATGTGGTCTGGGCGGTTTCCTAAGCATGGTTCGAGTTTTAGGCCTAGAAGAAGATGGCGTCTGTTTAATATGCAAGTCAGTAGGCCCGAATACACCCTCAGAAGCCAGTGACTGCACAGCGGCTCCGGACCCATACAAGGTAGAGACATCCGCAGGTTCCACAGTTGAAGCATCTCGCGGCATACCGGACTCCGAATGGGTCTCAGTAAAAGCCTGCGAATCTGAAGTAGCGGGTATCAGGGGCTGCAAAAGCACCTCACTGAGTACCGAGCGAACTGGCGACTAGCTTAGGAGAAGCGTTGTTGGCAGCTTTGGACCTAGGCGGCCTGTCTCTGTCTTTATCTATGCGTTTTTTCAGAATGTTGGTAGTCGGGTGGCTTACCGAAGACATATCTGGATAATTGAACAGAGTACCAAAATATTTTGAAGCAAAAATGTACCAACGATGAATAGTTTGTGGTTTAAATAAGGCACAAAACCAACAGCGAGGTACTCATCCAAGGTAGAGACATCTGCAGGTTCCATAGTCGAAGAAGCATCTCGCGGCATACCGGACTCCGAATGGGTCTCAGTAGAGACCTGCGAATCTGTAGAAGCAGGTATCAGGGGCTGCGAAAGTGCTTCACTGAGTACCAGCGGACTGGAGACTGGCTTAACGGTAGCATCATCTGCAGTTTTGAACCTATGTGGTCCGTCTCTGTGTTTTTTCTGAAGATCGGTAGTCAAATGGCTTACCGATGCCATTTCGGAGTATGGAGATCGAGAGTGAAAGTATTTAGCTATAAAAATTGCCTGACTACAGATAGTTCGGGCGTTGAACAAGGCACAAAACTGACAGTGAGAGATGTCGTGGTCTGGGCCTAAACAGGTGACGCAGTAAGAATGAAAATCTCTATGAGGTATTTGCTTTCCACAGGCAAGACAATTATTAATTTTTTCTGACATCGGTTAGAGCAAGAAAAAAGGATCCCCAACGGGGTACTTATCTTTTAGAAGACTTCAGGTCTGAAATTTTAAACAAAAATTTTGGGAGTCTGCCAACCGACACTTGCAAACTGCTTCGGGCACCGCACGGCAAGAAAGACTGATGTAATGGCGTTGGCTGCATGTTTGATACCCCTGACGTCATGGAAAAAGCGACAGCATCTGACGCAAAAATCCCAAGACTCTGGTATTCAGGCTGGCTGAGGGCTATTTGCAGGCAGATAACCCAAATGTGATGACTGCAACAGTGAAACACGAAGAACATCTGCCTCATGTACACAGACAACCCTCTCCTCTTACCTCCCAACACTCAGACTTGTGAGAGATGCACTTATATATCCAAATTGGAAGCCATGCACTCTTAAACCAAGGCCGGAATAGCTGGTCAAGAGGAGAAGGTCAACACCTGCACCACACGACATGCAACACATAGCCCTCCAGAACACCCACCATCACAGCCCTCACATAAAAACACAAACCACACATCCACCTACATGAAGGCTCTCAATACAATTCTACCCAAACAGCAGAGACATCCAAGGGAAAAATGCAGTCTACCACCGCAACACAGCACAAACCCAAGACACATATCTCACCTACACAGTGTGCCCCTCAACCTAAGCCCCCAAGGCAAAAGAGCTTGCCCAATACACTAATCATAGGTGACTTGATAGTGAGGCACAGTAATGTCCCACTCACTAGGCTGAATAAGGAGAAGGTAACAGTCAGCTGTCTATCAGGTGCCAGAATCCAACACATAACATACGAACTCAGGTCACTCCACAAGTAGCACACAAGTATGACTCTGTCACTGTCCACGTGGGTGTGAATGACCTGAGACGCACCTCCCTGGACTGCATGAAAGGAGACATGGAGGAGCTCTCGGATTATGTGGCTCAGGAGGTATGACCCTAGCCCTGAACAGCATCCTACCATTGCCCAGAATGCTACTGCAGTACAAGCAGAAAATGACTGACTTCAACAACTGGCTAAGTTTCTGGTGTCATTCTAAGGGGATCCAGTATCTGTCTGCTTGAGATGACATAATTGACAGACCTCAATGCTTTGCCAGAGATGGCCTGCATCTGTCACCCCTCGGTTTCCAGACACTGGCTAAGGCTCTTGCCACCACTAAAATGCCCATTTTAGGCGATGTTCCAAAGACCAAGTTACCACCGTACCAGCTATAAATAAATGCAATCTGAGGGTCATGCTGCTCAATGCTAGAAGTCTAAATCTCAAGATGCACTTGCACAAAACACTCCTCAAAATGGAGAACAATTTGTGCTGTAACGGAGACCTGGTTTAAAGCAGAAGAATGCACTCCCTGCGCTACCAGGTGATAACTCATTCCACATCTTTCAGCCCCAGATCATAGACCAAAGCTCCAAAGGAGGTGGTGTCTCCACATTCATAAAGGAGATGCACACCTCAGACTAGTAGCACAGCATAACACATCTGAGATACTTCAGGTACAACTAACATTGAGTAAGACGGCGATTCAGGTCGTAGCCTGCTATAGGTCCCCAACCATGTCCCAAGATTCTCACGCAATGATCCTAAGCACCCTAGAAACTATTGGGGTCCAACCCAACACTCTCATACTAGGTGACTTCAACTACCCCTCCATCAACTGGGAAAACTACTCATGCACAACTACACTGGTACAATGCTTCCTGGAATTTATCAATTCCAATGCCCTTGACCAGCTCATTCTTACCCCCACTAGAGGAAGCAACATCCTATATCGTTTACCTGGTTATTACTAACATGGGCAATCGTCGCTGTACACCAACAGTCAATTCCTCTCTGGTTGGATCCAACTACAAATTAATCACCATGGAAATCCACATCTCACCCACACTCCTCGCAAAGGTAACTCACCATGAAAATCTTCTCCAAAGCTGACTTTGGGCTCCTAAAAACAGAGGTGGCTAACTTCACGGCACCCATGTCAATGGAAAATAGATGCACGACTGCCTAATCATACATCAATGCACTGTACGAACACGTACATAAATGCATGAAACTAGCCATACCCAACAGAACCAGGACACTCTCCTCCAAAACAAGGAACCCAATCTGGTTGCTTCCTGCCATTAATCACCTTTACAACAGAAGGAAGAAACTGTTGCAGAAAAAGGTCAAGTCCCAAGACTGGAAAAACTCCCTTATTAGCCTCAACAAAAAGTTGAGATCCGTCATCAAAACCTCTAAAGCCAGCTATGAAGGCAGAATTGTGGCAGACACTAAACAACCACAAAGCCTTCTATAGTTATATCAAAAATCTCCACGGCAATACTCGGGTTTGCAATAAATTACTGCACAATGGTACCTTCTATACTGAGCCAACAGATATTGCCAACATACTAGCCGACAGATTCAGTGCCAACTTTACCCCTCCCCTCCCAAAGAACCAATCACAATACCGGAGGAGTGCCAGGCACCTACCATTACTGCTGCACAGGTTAAAGCTGCATGGTCCAAGGCCAAGAATACAGCTTGCATTATCCAAGGCCAAGAATACAGCTTCCATGGGACCTGACAATATCCCTGGTTGTGTTCTATATGAACTACAGAGTGAACTGGCACCTCCCCTGTGTGCCCTATTCAATCACAGCCTCACCTCAGGCTTTGTCGCTGCCGAATGGCGCACTGTTACAGTCATCCCTCTCCACAAAGCCCCATTAGTCTGACGAGTCTAATATGCAAAGCTATGGAACGCATCATCATGTGCCTAATAAACAAGGATACAGGGAATCTCAAAACTCTGGATCCAACACAGTTTGGTTTTGTGAAGGGTAGATCATGCCTGCTCGACTTGGTCGACTTCTTTGAGTCAGTCACCAGAGCTGTGGATGAGGGCAAGGTGGTTCATACAGCCTACCTTGATCTGGCCAAGGCTTTTGATACAATTCCCCACTCAGGAATCATAGTAAAACTCACCAAACTTGGCATCAACCCCTATATCACTAGGTGGGTTGCAAACTGGCTCACAGACAGAACTCATAGTGTGAAAGTAGCTGACTCCAAGTCAGACTGCTGATTAGTCACGAGTGGAGTCCCACAGGGTTCGGTCCTGGGTCCTCTCCTGTTTGGTATCTACTTCTCTGAAGCCCAAGCCAACATGAAGGGGCTCTGGCTGACAAAGTTCACAGACTATTGCAAGTTGGGAGCTATTAACAACTCCCCAAGTGATGTTGACATCCTACAGAATGGCCTCACTGTGCCCAACGACTGGTGTCAGAACCATGGCCTTAAGCTCAATACTAACAAATGTGTCCTCATGCCCTTTGGGAAAAACCCGGATCCCATGAATTACCACATTGATGGTGTTATAAGAGATCTGGGAACACAGGTTGACAGAAACCTCTCTTTTGATCATCACATTGCCACTGTTGTCAGAAAGTCCTTCGATAGGGCACATCTCATTACTAAGGGTTTTGTATCCAGGAAGAAGGTCATAGTCTCCCTCTACTCTTACCTCATTAGGCCAATCATAGAGTACAATACCCCATTTGGCATGTATCTCACTAGCCACTTGCAACAACTGGAGAGGCAGCAAAAGTACCTCACAAAGAGGATCCTAGGCCTTAAACACTTGTCCTATATGGACAGACTCAAAAAAATCCAACTATTCTCTGTCTCATATCCCCTAGAGGTCATCTTTGCTTGACTTACAAAGCCATGTCTGACCCAGCTCTGTTAGAAATGCTACATCTAAAGAAATCTCAATCCCTCTGCACCACACGCTTGAGACCTCAACCTCATTACTACAATTAACAGAACATGCTGGAGGGACAGGTTCATAACTCGAGACTGCTCATGCTATGGAACAGACTTCCCATACATGTCAAGCACAGCACCTCGCTGCCCCTCTTCAAGAGAAATCTTGATGAGTGGATGTGAAATAGAAAATTCACCCAGGGGATAACTCCAGTGGCTCTACTTGACAAAGGCACTGGGAACTAAGGTAGTGTGGCACTATGCTAGGGTAATCATAATGGCTAGGCTTGTAAAGGCCCCTAGTGCACACCTATGAATTTTCTGAAGGGTATGAAGTCTGAAACTCAAAGGTCTGCCATTATTTTCTGACTTCAGTCTTCAATGATTTACCAAAAAACACAATTTTATGAAAACGTACAAAAATATAACGCAAAAATCTGTACAGCTAAGAGTTATGCGAAGAATATAAAATATAACTATACATTTCTTCAGTATGTATGTAACTATATACATTCCTTTAATATTCACTTCACCAAAGGAGTATGTGACACATATGGGATGAGAAACTGGAATATGTACAGTGGATATAAAAAGTGTACTCGCCCCTGTTAAAATGCCAGGTTTTTGTGATATAACAAAAAAAAAAAAAAAAAAAAAAAAACCCACAATAAATAATTTCAAAACTTTTCCCACCTTTAATGTGACCTATAACGTACAATTCAACTGAAAACAAACAAATCTGTTAAGGAAAAAATATAAAAAATACAAAACATACAATAAGCTGGTTGTGTAAGTGTGCACACACAAACTAATACTTTGTTGAAGCATCTTTTGATTTAATTACAGCATTCAGTCTTTTGGTTAGGAGTCTATCAGCATAGCACATCTTGACTTGGCAATATTTGCCCACTCTTCTTTGCAGAAGCACTACAAATTTGTCAGACTGAGAGGGCATCTCTTAAGTATAGCCCTCTACAGGTCACCCCACAGATTTTCTATTGGATTTAGGTCTGAGCTCTGGCTGGCCCATTCCAAAACTTTAATTTTCTTCTGGTGAAGCCATTCTTTTGTTGATATGGCTGCATGTTCGGGGTCATTGTTGTGTTGAAAGGTGAAATTCCTCTTCATCTTCAGCTTTCTAGCAGACACCTAAAGGTTTTGGGCCAAAAGTGACTGGTATTTGGAAAGTACAGTTTTGTACCTACCATAAATGTAGATGTCCGATAGGTATGCATCTGCAGTCATAACATATGGGTTGTCCTGCCTCAGGCAGCCCTTCGGTCGGCCGGATTCCAAAGTCTGGGTCTGGCCTCGGCTGATGTCGCACTTTCCCCGACATCAGAGCGCCTGGGGTATAAAAGCATCAGCCGACGCCATTTTCCTCAGTTTTTCTTGCCCCAGATGCTAGGTGCCCTCTATGAAGGCTAAATTTGGATAAAATGCCCAAAAATTCCAAACATATTGCAAAAATATATATATATATATATATATATATATATATATATATATATATATATATTACACATACATACATACATACATACAAACAAATACACCATAACAGATTCCCCCAGCTAGCTAATGGAGGGGTAAGCACCCTAGGAATACCACAGAGGGAAGGAGGGAGGTAAACCTGACTGCAGATGCATACCTATCGGACATCTACATTTATGGTAGGTACAAAACTGTACTATGTCCTTCAAGGATGCATCTGCAGTCATAACATATGGGTAGAATACCATAGCCAATCTGGGGTGGAGGTACTAAGAAAATGATGGTGTAGTTAAGATACCCTGCAGGACTGCTGTAGCAAAACCTGCTCTGGATCTGGAGTATAAAGGTAAATTGTAATGCTTGGCAAATGTATGCACGGAGCTCCATGTAGCAGCTTCTAAAATGTCCTTGGTAGCCACCCCTCTTAGGAAGGCTGTAGTGGTGGCTGTGGCTCTCGTGGAATGAGGCCTAATGTTTACAGGAACAGTCTTTCCATGAAAGGAGTAACAAAAGCGAATGCAATTTCCTATCCATTTTGAAATTGTCTGTTTGGAAATTGCTTTTCCTTGTGCCCCAGCAGCATATGCTACAAACAGTTGGTCAGTCTTCCTGTAACTTTTAGTTCTGTCCAAATAGTAGCGTAATTGTCTGTGTATATCCAGAGTGTGTAGAAGTTTCTCCCCTTTATTTTGTGGATTTGGGAAGAATGTAGGCAAGTGAATTACTTGGTTCAAGGATACCCTAGATACCACCTTTGGCATAAAAGTAGGATTGGTTCTCAATGAAACTCTGTCTTGATGAAAAATAAGAAATGGCTGCACTGCCATTAAAGCTTGTAACTCAGATACTCTTCTTGCTGAAGTTATGGCCAGAAGGAATGCAGTTTTCCAAGACAAAAACTGTAGATCCGCCGATGCTGCTGGTTCAAAGGGAGGAAGTGTTAGTTTATCCAGCACAAAGTTAAGGTCCCAAGTAGGTAAAGGTGGTTTCCTTGGAGGATTGATGTTTTTGATTCCCCTGAGAAATTGTCTTAAGAGGGGATGCGAGAAGACAGGTGGATTTACATTGTATTCTGCTGAAATTGCTGAGGCATGTATCTTAATGGAAGAATAAGACAGGCCATTGTGGAACAATTCTGCTAAGTATTCCAGTATATGTGTCAAGCTCATCACTGTCACATCTAGGCCTTTTGTTGTGTTCCAAATGAGAAATCTTTTCCATTTTGCTGAGTATGCCTTCCTTGTGGAAGGACGGCGAGCTTCCATAATAATGTCCTTTACTCTCTGGGATAAGCTATTCTGAGGAGGAATCATGGTATTCTCCAGGCAGTTAGCTGCAAGGTTTTTAGGTTGGGATGCAGGATCTTGAAATTGTTCTGCGTCAGAAGAAGTGGCCATAGGGGGAGAGGCCACGGTTTCGTCTGTGACATGCTCTTCAACAGTGGGTACCAGTGCTGCCTTGGCCAGTCTGGAGCTATCAGAAATCACTCTGGGCTGTTCTGCCCTGATCTTCAGTAAAACCTTGGACATTAATGGGAGTGGTGGGAAAGCATAGACTTTTCGAGCTTTCCAGCTGAAAGAAAGAGTCCACCTTCCATGCTTGTGGGTGGTATGTCCTTGAGCAAACAGTCTTCAGTTGATGATTGTGGGGTGAGGCGAACAGATCTATCTCCGGCCTTCCCCATGATTGTGTTATGAGTAAGATGATGTCTGGGTGCAGCATCCATTCGTGTGCAGCCATGGTAGTTCTGCTTAAGCTGTCTGCCAGAGTATTGTCTTTCCCTGGCACGAACTGTGACTGTAGTTGTATACTGAGTTTCAAGCAAAGTTCCCATAGATTCATGGCCAGTCTGCATAGAGGGTAGGAATGCGTGCCTCCTTGCTTGTTTATGTACCACATAACTGCGGTGTTGTCTGTCTTTATTAGCAGGTGGCCCTGATGAAGGAAAGGTTTGAAGGCCTCGATTGTCTGTATCACTGCCAGCATTTCCTTTTGGTTTATGTGCATGCGCAGCTGTCCTTGAGACCATAGCCCTTGGATACATTTGTCCTCCATGTGTGCTCCCCAACCTCGGTCTGAAGCGTCCGTGGTGATGGTTTGGTTTGCTTTTGGTTTGTTGAAAGGCAACCCTCTGTTGGACTGGCAGGCTTGAGCCCACCACAGGAATTCCTTTTGAAGACAAGGGATGAGTGGGATCAAAGTTTCTAAGCTGTGACTGTGCCGAGTCCATACACTCCTTAGGTACCATTGCAATTTTCTCATATGCAGCCTGTCTTGCGGAATTAGAATTATGCAGGATGCCATGTAACCCAGGGCCTGCAGGATTTTCCTTGCAGTCAGCTGAGTTTGTCTTGTCAGATTCTTGAAGTAATCCGGTAGTTGTTTTTGTTTTTCTTCTGTGAGAAAGGCCATTTGGGTGGTTGTGTCTAGATCTGCACCCAGAAAGGTTATTCTTTGGGATGGAACAAGTCTTGATTTTTGGATGTTGACTGTGTATCCCAAAGCCTGTAATAGGTGGATGGCATAGTCCAAGTCTTTTAACAAATTTTCCTTGTCGTCCGCTTGTATAAGGCAGTCGTCCAGATATGGGTAGATTTGAATCCCCTGAAGTCTGCAGTGTGCAACTACTGATGCCAGGCATTTCGTGAATACTCTGGGCACAGTAGATAAGCCAAAGGGCAATGCTGACAATTGATAATGCTCTGATCCTGCAAGAAATCTGAGGTGTCTTCTGCAATTTTGTCTTATAGGGACATGCAGGTATGCCTCCTTGAGATCTAGAGTCACCAGCCAAGACTCCTTGCCCAGCATGGGAAGAAGCTGCTGTAGGGTCAGCATCTTGAATTTTGGCACAATGAGGTAAGTATTCAGTGCGGACAGGTCGAGAATAGGCCTCCATTGATTTTCTTTTCTAGGGACAAGGAACAATCTGGAATAAAATCCTTGGCCTTGTTCTGAAAGAGAGACCTTTTCTATGGCTTTCATTTGTATCAATTTGGTGATTTGCTTCAAAGCCTCTGCCCTCTGATTTGGTGGCAGGTCTGGCATTCCTTTTCTTTTTGGCAATGTGTGGAAATGGAACCTGTATCCTTTGCCTATTATTTGCAGTGTCCATGAGTCCCTTGTAATGTAATGCCAATTTTTTGAAAATAAAGAAAGCTTTCCGCCCAATGGTGCTTCTAATTGAGCTCTGGTCGGCGGAGTCAAAATAAGGTCATTGAGTCTGTCCTGGTGTAGCAGTTGTTGTTGTTGTTCCTGCACTACCTCTCTGGTTGGGAGGCTGCCACTGACAGCCTCTGTAGGAGCCTCTAGCTTGCCCTCTACCTCTGGCACGCCTGTTCCTGCCTCTCTGGGATCTGAGTCCGGAAAGGACCAATTCTTAGTAGGCCAATTTCTGCTGAATCTCGGTGGTTGTACCTGCAGAAAGTCCTTGACTGTTTGCACAGATTTTGCCTTTTCTTCAAACTTCTTTAAGACCTCCTGAGCTGTGGAACCAAATAATTTTTGTTTTTCCATTGGAGCATCCAGGAGGTTAGCTTTAACATGATCCGGTAGAGATTGTTCCTTCAACCAGGCATGCCTACGTACAACTGCCCCTGTCATAGCTGACTTACATGAAGCTTCCAGTGCATCATAACCACACTGCAAAAAATGGTTGCTAACCTGCTGTGAGTTATGTACCAGATCCTGAAGTGATTTAGGGTCAAGGGGTTCAGAGGAGGAAAGCTTCTTATACAATTCATCTAACAAATACTCTTGGTACTGAATCATATGAAATTGACAATTTAATGCCCTCATGGAAAGAGTTGCAGAAGTATAAACTTTCTTTCCCCATCTCTCTAAAGCTCTAGACTCCCTTTCAGAAGGTAGAGGATTTTTAGCAGTGGCAGCTGCAACCCCTTTTAGGCCCTGGGAAATAGTTTCTGGGTCTGCAGTGTGGGCCTTGTACAGGTGTAGATGAGAATCCGGGACCCTGTAGTACCTATCAGGTTTGGCAGGAGCCAGAGGGAGAGAATCAGGGGCTGTACTAGCATCAGAGTACACATCATCAATAACATTCAAAACAGGAGGTATAGCTAAAGGCCTATGCTGAGGTAAATGTAAAAAGGTCCATAATCTCTTTCTAGAATCAGAAAAATCCTGGCCCTGCCATTGAAAATGTTCTCTCAGAGTGCAGTGTCTCACCAAAAGAAAACTCTTCAGGAGGGGAGGCTGAAGGAATAGATTCTTCAGCATCAGAATCCTCATAGGCCGAATAAGCCTCCTGCTGGTGGTCTGACAACACAGATCCATCCGTAGACTCATCTGAAGAGTGGGGGTCAGAAGGCTCAACCCTGTGCCTTTTGTCTGGTGGTGGAAGAGGGCCCCTGTCCGGGTGAGGTTGAGAACCTCTAATTAAAGAGATAAGATCCTCTGCTAGGCTGAGAATCTGAGAGGCAGTAGAAGGCCTCTGAGAGGTAGTCTTGGGAGGCAAAGCTTTAGCAAGTTTGGCAGCTTTAGCCCTAGAAAAGGCCTTAATGGACATGGATGCAGGGGGTCTGGCTGCACCACGTGCAGGAGTAGACTTGTCTAAAGGAATGGTGTCGGACATGTCCTGGACACCGGTTTCAGTAGGTAATTCAATAACCGACTCGGCCGGAGCCTCCGGGGCAGAGGTAGTTGGTTGAGTGGATCCGATAATAGGAAGCACCGAGGACTCAGTTTCAGCCGAAACCGAGACACCCGCGGTAGGCCTGACCGTGGTTTCAGCCGAAACCGTGGGCCGCGAGGGTCGGTCCTTGTCCTTCCATTTTTTAACCACATGCGAAGTCGGAGTCTCCGATGGCATCTTGTACGCAAAATTAGCCCCAAAAAATTCCTCTGCAAACTCCGACCGACGTCTAAGAGTTCGTCGGTTGAAGGAAGCACAGGCAGTACAGGCCGAGACGTCGTGGTCTGGGCCTAAGCAAGGGAGGCAGTAAGAGTGGAAATCCTTATGAGGTATTTGTTTCCCACAAGTTAAACAATTATTTACTTTATCTGACATCGGCTGAGGCAAGAAAGAGTCCCCAACGGGTACTTAGCTTTTTCAAGTCTTCGGTAGCTGAATCACAGGAGCTGGCCGACCGGCACTTGCGAACTGCTTCTGCTTCGGGCACCACGCGGCAAGAAAGACTGAGGAAAATGGCGTCGGCTGATGCTTTTATACCCCAGGCGCTCTGACGTCGGGGAAAGTGCGACATCAGCCGAGGCCAGACCCAGACTTTGGAATCCGGCCGACCGAAGGGCTGCCTGAGGCAGGGCAACCCATATGTTATGACTGCAGATGCATCCTTGAAGGACATCTGTTAATTCCCTTCACCTTGACTGAAGCCCCAGTTCCAGCTGAAGAAAAGCAACCCCAAAGCATGATATTGCCACCACCATGCTTCACAGTGGGGGATGGTGTTCTTTTGGTGATGCGAAGTGTTGTTTTTGCACCAAACATAACTTTTGGAATTGTGGCCAAAAAGTTCAACCTCTGTCTCATCAGACCATAACACATTTTCCTACATGCTTTTGGGAGACTTGCAAATTTTAGGGAGGCCTGGATGTTTTTCTGTGTAAGAAAAGGCTTCAGTCTTGCAACCCTACCCCATAGTCTAGACATATGGAGAATATGGGTGATTGTTGTCACATGTAGTACACAACCAGTACTTGCCAGAAATTGCTGCAGCTCCTTCAGTGTTGCTGTAGGTCCCTTGGTAGCCTCCCTGACCAGTTTTTGTCTTGTCTTTTCATCAATTTTGGAGGGACGTCGAGTTCTTTGCAACATCACTGTTGGTGCATATTTTCTCCACTTTTTTGATGACTGTCTTCACTGTGTTCCATGGTACAGACAATGATGTGGAAATTTTTTTGTACCCTTCTCCTGACTGATACCTTTCAACAAGGTGATCTCTCTGATGCTTTGTAAGCCCTCTGCGAACCATGGCTTTTGCTGTAGCAGGGAACTGAGTAAATGTCAGGAAAACCCTACTAGGATGGCAGGTGTGCACCCAAGAAGACTGAATGTTGTAATTAAAATCAAAAGGTCCTTCAACAAAGTATTAGCTTAAGGGTGCGCACACTTATGCAACCAGCCTATTGGTGTGTTTTTTATTTTTTCCCCCCAACAGATTTTATGTTTTTCAATTGAATTGCGCAGGTTATAGTTCATATTAAAGGTGGGAAAGTTTCAAAATGATTTATTATGGTCTCATTTTTTATATCATAAAAACCTGGCATTTTAACCGGGGTGTGTAAACTTTATATCCACTGTACATTACTGATCATTACCCCAAGAGTTACAGTACTCTTTTAGTACTATAGAATCTTCCCAACTTTAAATGGTTACTGTATAAGTCAATCGTACATCACTGGGCCACATTCCAAATACGATCTCAGAACACTAGTTAAAGGCAATTGTTTCCTCAATTCATCTGGACCTCTTAAACCTAGAAGTTCCCCAAAGGTTAAAGCAAAAATAATTTACTTTAGCATGGAGCCTGTTTAATAAATCAGTAGAAATCTTATGTATTAAAATTATACCTCCTACTATTGTGTAGCACAGAGTATATGGTAACAACTGCAACATGGCCATATAAATCAAACTCATTCCTTCTACTAATTAATCTCATTACCTTTTTCCAAATGTCCATGACACAGGAGTTTCAAGCCCTCTTCTGTAGGAAGATTAACTGTGTAGTGATTTTTGACATTACAGATCATAAGTAGAAATATACTGATTAGTCTACAGGAAGACCAGCTAAATGTGAATAAGATGACTTAACTTCAATATTCTAACAATTTCTGATCAGATTTCCTCCATTCATATACATTCCTCCATATCTATTAATCCAATGTCCTCATCCCTAAACTTGCTTAAAAAAAAAAAAAAAATTTGTGATTTTATACTTGCATCATATGTCTTATCAAAAAATTGCCATGTTATTGTATTGTTTGCTGCTATTTTCTCTATGAACTTACTTTATGTTACCTCACTATTAATTTTTGTACACTGCATATTCTCACAATAGATTGTAAATATTGTTTCTCTGTAACTGTACACTGGAGTTTCTCTCCCCGGGCCTCCACTGAAAATGGAATCTTTGTGGCCCAGTGGACCTCCCATTATCAAACTGAAATAAACAAATAAAATAAAATGTCATAAGTTACTACTTTAAATCATTGTAGATAATGGGCTAAATGTACATTGTTACTCTATTGGAGAATGAACAGGGGATTGATGTACAGACATTGCCTGGTTAAAAAAAAAAAAAAAAAAAAAGGTCCATTGCTTCACATCAGCGTATTAAGCTGCCATGAAGCAGAGATGACAGGAGTAAATGCACACCATTTTTAACCTCACTAATAAGCAGCAGAGAGAGTGCTGTCTGGGTCCAATCTAATCGAGGGTAATTGGACTAGAGCTCAGAGAGTGTGACCTTATTGGCTAGTTTGAGTTAAATGGTTTATTTCTTGTTTTATTTAAGTCCCGCTTGTTTGGGTGTACAGAGCCATTGTGCACTGCCGCATAGCAGTGGTTACCATTGGTGGTTATAGACACACAAGTTCTGCTTCTTAAATTTTCCCTTAGCACTTTGCTTGTGGTCCTCCAGAGGATTTTCCCAGCCCTGCTCTACTGTCAGCTGGAACACTAAGCCTAGCCTCAGAAGTACCAACACAACTCTCACCCACTAGCCATTCCTAAGCGAGACCTCTTTTCCTGACCATGTAGGTTCATAGGTAGGTAATAGGCTATCAGCCCTGGGGCCTATACAAGCCCAGCCAAAAAGGTACCCTGGCTTTTGCCACCCAAGAAAATTATTTTCCTGTGCCACTGTAGAGCAGAGCCACAGAGGTGATCCCCGGGGTGAATTTCTTATTTCCCATCCAATCAAGATTTTTCTTGAAGAGTGCTAATGAGGAGCTTTGTTTGATATAGATAGGTAGTTTATTCCATAGTATGGGAAGTCTCTGGGACAGGAATCTATCCCTCCAACATGTTCTGTTTATTGCGGTGACAAGGTTTAGTTCCCTAGAGCGTGTAGCTCGGAGGGATTGGGATATCTTTAAATGGAGCATGTCCAACAGCTCTGGGTTTGACATAGCTTTGTATGTTAGGCAGAGATCACCTCTGAGTAGGCGATATGCGACGGAGTAAAGCTGGAGTTTTTTTAGAAGGTCTGCGTAGGGCATCTGTTTGAGGCCGGTAATCCTCTTTGTGAGGTATTTCTGTTGCCTTTCCAATTGTTGTAGATGTCTTGTGAGGTACATACCAAAAGGGGCATTGCACTCTACAATGGGTCTAATGAGTGATGAGTAGAGGGGAACAATGACCTCTTTTTTTCTGGATGAGAAACCTTTAGTGATGAGGTGTGCCACGCAGAAGGATTTCCAGACTACTGTCCACCTGTGTCCCAAGGTCTCTTATCACACTTTCGGTGTTAAGTATACTACCACCTATGTTGTAGTTCATGTGTACAGAGTTTTTACCAAAGGGGATGACAATGCACTTTTTGGCACTGAGCTTGAGGCCATGGCTTTGACACCAGGCATCTGTCTCAGTGAGGCCCTTTTGTAGGATGTCCACATTGTTAGGAGTTTCGATTATGGGTCCTAGTTTGCAGTCATCTGCGAACTTCGTTAGCCAAAGACCTTCTGTGTTAGCCTGTACTTCAGAGAAGTAGATATCAAACAGGAGAGGACCCAGGACTGAACGCTGTGGTACTCCACTTGTCACTGGTATGAAGTCAGATTTGGAGTCTGCTACTTTCACAGTGTGGGTTCTGTCTGAGCCAGTTGCCAACCCATCTTGTGACATAGGGATTTATACCCTAGTTTAGTGAGTTTATCTATAATTCCAGAGTGGGGGGATGGTGTCGAAAGCCTTGGCAAGATCTAGATAGGCTGTGTGAACCACCTTACCCTTGTCTACGGCTTTGGGGACTGCTTCAAAGAAGTCTATCAGGTTTAGGAGACATGATCTGCCTTTTACAAACCTAAACTTATCTAACACTATGGACAGACAATTTCCCACAGTTTTGCCAGCCAGCTTGGTCGACATGGGCATCCTGAGGCACTGTAGCAACTGCCTCATGTTCACATACATCCCACTATTCCTAGTCCACAAAAACTCAACATGTGAGAGAGATGCAACTATATTAAGAACCTTGAATCCATGCTTTCTCACACACCAGTCAAGACATATGACAACGAGCAGGTTGTCAGCATGCACACCTCACATCCTACTCCACCCAAACCCACATCACACATACCTACATAAGTGGAGGTCCTCACCAGAAAAATATCTAAACATCAGAGACCTCTCAAACAAAAGCATGCTACACATAATACTGCCTCAACAGAACACAATACATATAATAGTTCTCCCACCAGTGTCTCACCTGTCAAGCCCATAAAACAAAACACAAAACCAAAACATATTAGTCATAGGCGATTTTATCGTGAGACACACAGATGTCCCCCTCACCCGGCTGGATAAGGAAAAGGTCACGGTTAGCCGTCTGTCAGGTGCCAGGACCTACAAGGTGGATTCTGGTTACAATTTTGGTGCTTCTGCTTCACTTTGTTGTTTACAGGTGCCAGGATATGCCATATCACATATGCACTCAAGTTTCTCAACAGATACTGTTACAATTTGTGTGAATGACTTGAGACTGGACTATAAGAAGAGAGACATGACTGAGCTCTCGGACTATGACTATAAGCCTCAGGCAAGTATGCCCCTAACCTTAAGCTGCATTTTACCTTCAACAAGGATGATGCCTCAATACAAACAGAAAATGACTGGCTTAGTCTCTGGTGTCATTCTAAGGGGATCCAGTATCTGTCAGCCTGGGATGACATGATCAACAGACCTCAATGCTTTGCCAGAGATGGTCTTCATCTGTCACCCCTGGGATTTTGGCTACTTGCTAAGGCTCTTACCACCCCCATAGTGGCTTTTTAGACAGACAGTGTCTAAAGGACAAAATTCTTGACATAAAAATTCCATCTAAAAACAGCCTCACTATGCTTCTAAACATTAGGAATCTTAAGAAACAACTCACTGGAAGCAGTCCTCACCTTGGAAGACGCAGACATTTGTGCAAGTCACAGAGACAAGGCTGTGGTAAGCACCCCAGTCATACCGGGTTAAACCTCCTTACACATGTTCAGACCACAAACTGAACACGTGAAATTTAAAAGAGGAGGTGTATCAATATTCATTAAAGATAAATACACCTCTATGATTGTTTAAACAGTATGATTCCCTGGAGATATTTCAGGTGCAATTAACTGTTGGTAGTATACCTATTCAAGTCATTGCCAGCTACAGGACCACATGAATGAGGGCACCCACTCTGCCTATTTGGATCTACTTGAGTCTATCAAGATGCAGCCAAACATCATGCATCATGGTTTTGGGCAATTTTAACTACCCATCCACTGACTGGGTAAATTACTCGTGCTCAAACTCACTTGCCCAAAGGTTCCTCGACTTAGACAACTCCAATGCCCTGGACCAGCCAGTTGATACCCCCATAAGGAGTGCCAATATCCTGGATCTGGTGCTTACCAATATGGGGGACCACTGAAACACCCCCACTGTGAGGTCTTCCCTGGTGAGATCTGACCACATTAAAACCAGTCTCGTTTGAAGTAACTATCACACCCAACACCCTCCAGCAGGAACTAAACTAAAAAACTTCTCCAAAGCAGATTATAACCTCTTACGGGACAGTATAAATAGCTTCACTGCACCTCCCCCCTCAGAAGGAACTGCCAACTATTCCAGAGTTCTACACAAATGCTTTACACAAACACCTGTATAACTGCATTGATTCTGCTGAATCTGATAGAACCAAAACAAGCTCCTCAAGGGAGAACAAACCTGCCTGCTGCACAACTGCCATTAACAGGCTTTACAATAAGAAAAATAAATTGCTGTATAAAAAAAAAAAAAAAAAAAGAGTAAG
The DNA here is from genome assembly GCF_019279795.1 of Protopterus annectens. Lineage (NCBI taxonomy): Eukaryota > Metazoa > Chordata > Ceratodontiformes > Protopteridae > Protopterus > Protopterus annectens. The sequence continues at coordinate 1,041,860,247 of NC_056732.1, forward strand.
AGGGAGCGAGCCCTAAACTGGAATCACTCCCTCCTCAGCTTAAAACAAGAAAATAAGACTTCTTATGAAGTCCTCCAAAGCAAACTATGAATATAAATCATCTTCCTCAACTAAGGACAACCATAAGGCGTTCTTTAGTTACTCAATGCCAGAAGTCTCAACCTCAAGATGCACGCACTCGAGGCCCTTCTCAGTATGGAGAACATCGATGTCTGTGCTGTGACTGAAACCTGGTTCAAGGCTCCAGAGAGCACCCCGGCACTATCAGGTTTTACCTCATATCATGCGTTCCGGCCCCAAACTCCGGACAACACCAAGAAGGGAGGGGGGTGTCTATATTCATCAAAGACACCCACACCTCAAGGTTGGTGGCAACGCACGATGCATCGGAGACCATCCAGGTGCAATTAACCATAGGCAAGACTGCTCTGCAATTTGTAGCACGTTACAGGCCACCCTCTCAATCTCAGGAACCTCACAGCTTTCCTGAAAACACTGGAGGGGATAAATGTATCTCCAAACACCATCATACTAGGTGACTTCAACTACCCAAATATAGACTGGGATCACTACTCAAGCCCCAACACTCTAGCCCAGAGGTTCCTAGAATTCATAAACTCAAATGCCATGGAACAACTAGTCACCATCCCCACAAGAGGAGAAAACATACTAGATCTCATCATCACGAACATGGGGTCACAATGTTCAACACTGGAAGTATACCCCTCACTGGTGAGATCAGACCATAAATTAATCTCACTAGAAGTCCACATCCCACCCCCACGTGAGATAAAAAAGACCACAGTGAAGAACTTCTCAAAAGCCGACTTCACACTTCTAAAGACTGGTGTGGTCTCTTAAGGCCCCCGAGCCTGCGGAAACCATTACTCAAGCCGCTGAATCACTTACAAATGCCTTCTACCAGCACCTACAGGACTGCATGGATCAGGCAATCCCAAACAAAACAAAGACTCTTTGTACCAAAGGCAAGCGTCCAGTCTGGTGGACCCCAGCCATAAACAAACTACAACAAAAGGAGGAAGCTACTACAAGATAGAGCAAAATCCTTAAAAAGGAAAACACCTTTGATCATTATAAGTAAAAAACTAAGAGCTCTCATAAAATCATCCAAGGCAAATTTTGTGAGAAAAGTCGCTAAGGACTCAAAAGACAATCATAAGGCCTTCTTTAGCTATGTTAGAAACCTGGCAGGAAACTCCCAGATATGCTCAGAATTAGTTCAAAATGATGTAAAAATTACTGAACCTACAGACATTGCCAACATACTGGCTGACAGGTTCAGTGCAAACTTCTCCCCCCCCCAAAAGGTGAGATATCTATACCAGAGGATTGTAACCCCAAACATCTCTAACTCAGGTGAGAACTGCTCTCTCCAAGGCAAAACACAGCATCCATGGGACCAGATGGTGTCCCCGGTTGTGTGCTCCACGAACTCAATGAGGAATTAAACCCGCAGTTAGGGCAGCTGTTTAATCTTCGCCTCACCTCAGGATACGTGCCTAAGGTGGCGCGACGGCAACTGTGGTCCCACTTCACAAAGGCGGTGCCTCCACCGACCCTGGAAATTACCGTCCCATCAGCTTGACAAGCCTGATCTGCAAAGCTATGGAGAGGATCATAATGGAACTCATAAATAAAGACATAGGGGACTTGCAGACTATGGATCCGACCCAGTTTGGCTTTGTCAAAGGCAGATCATGCCTTTCGAAACAGTCATCAAGGCCATTGATGAGGGAAAGGCAGTCCACACAGCCTACCTCGACCTGGAAAAGGCTTTCGACACAATACCCCACTCAGGTATCATTGAAAAACTCATCAGCTTAAATGTAAACCCATACGTCACAAGATGGGTTGCAAACTGGCTAAGTGACAGAACCCACAGGGTCAGAGTTGCTGGCGCCATGTCAGACTCAAAGCCTGTCACAAGTGGTGTCCCACAGGGCTCAGTCCTGGGCCCACTCCTGTTCGGCATCTACTTTTCAGAAATACAAGCAAACACAGGAGGATTATGGCTGACAAAATTTGCAGATGACTGCAAACTGGGCGCCATAGTTGAGAACACATCTGAGACAGATATCCTTCAGAAGGGTCTTATAGAAACGGATAACTGGTGCCAGAGCCATGGCCTAAAGTTAATGCATAGTACCCACTAAGCACAGAAGAGGTTATCAGGGATCTGGGGACCCAGGTTGACAGTAAAGTACAGTTTTGTACCTACCATAAATGTAGATGTTCGAAGATCCACATTGCTGCAGTCCTTACACTTGGGTAGTCCGCTGTCCTCGGTCGGCCCAAATATCAAAGTATAAGGCTGACGTCGGTCAAGGCGCATTTGACTGACATCAGGACGTCAGGGTACAAATGCGCATGACCGACGTCATATCCTCAGTCTTTTCTTGCCCCAGATGTCAGAAGACCCTAAAAATAAAGGTCAAAACCAAAAGACAGCAAACAACCAACCATCCTAGCACTAAAAATATGTACAATATATACAATATATACAATATACCTCATATTGCCAACCCAACCCACACAACCGCCTCTAACTACAGAGGGAAGGAGGGAGGGTAAATTGGACTGCAGCAATGTGGATCTTGAACATCTACATTTATGGTAGGTACAAAACTGTACTATGTTCTTCATCTCACATTGCTGCAGTCCTTACACTTGGGTAGAATCCCAAAGCAGAGGTAAGGGAGGATGGCCAGACTATAAGGAAGCAGGAGCTGCCAAAATGCCCTGCAAAACAGCAGTGGCAAAACCAGCCCTGGATTTAGAGTAAAGTGGTAGGTGATAATGCCTAGAGAAAGTATGCACTGAACTCCAAGTAGCTGCCTCCAAAATATCCTTAGTTGCCACCCCCTCAAAAAGCTGTCGAAGTGGCAGTAGCCCTAGTGGAATGAGGCCTAATCCCAGCTGGAATCTCCTTGCCATGATGGGAATAACAGAAAGCAATGCAAAACCCAATCCACTTAGAAATAGTTTGTTTTGACACAGGCTTGCCCTGAGAACTCAAAGCAAAAGAAACAAATAACTGCTGAGACTGCCTGAACCCTTTAGTTCTGTCCAAATAATATCGCAGCTGCCTGTGTACATCTAAGGTGTGCAAAATCTTTTCCCCTTTATTTAGGGGATTCGCATAAAAAGTAGGTAAATGAATAGTTTGGTTTAAAGCCACACTAGAAACCACTTTAGGCATAAAAACTTCAATTCAGCAGTAGCTGCAGGCTCAAAAGGTTGTAGAGTGAGTTTCTCCAACACAAAATTGAGATCCCAAGCAGGAGTAGGAGCTCTTCGTGGGGGTCTTATATTCTTTGCCCCTCTAAGAAATTGCTTGAACAAAGGATGAGAAAACAATGGTGGGTCACAATCATAGTGAGCCGAAATTGCTGCAGCATGAACCTTAATAGAAGAGAAAGACAAACCTTTGTCCAGTAACTCAGTAAGATATTGAAGAGCCACACTTAAATTAGGCTCAGAAACATCAAAATCTTTTGCTGCACTCCAAAATAAAAATCTCTTCCATTTATCTGCGTACACTTTCCTTGTACTAGGCCTTCTAGCTTCCAAAATAACATTCAAAACTTGCTGTGGAAGTGGAGGCCTACTATGGTTCAAAACAGAATATGCCAGGCTGTTAGGTGCAGAGAGTGAAGCTTGACATTGAGCAAATGACTGTCCTCCTGAGACAACAGGTGTGGAATCGAAGGCAAAGGCCATGGAGGCTTCCGTGCCAGGCTTCTCAGTAATGGGTACCAATGCTGTCGAGGCCAATCTGGAGCTATCAAAATCATCCTTGGCTTGTCTTGTCTGGCCTTTAGTAGTACCTTTGGGAGGAGAGGCAGAGGCGGAAAGGCATACACATGAAGATTGCTCCAATTGAAGGAAAGAGCATCCACTTTCCAAGCTGTGGGATGAAACCTTTTTGTGCAAAACTTTGGCAGCTGGTGGTTTAGTGGAGAAGCGAACAGATCTATGTCTGGAGTTCCCATGACACTGTCAATTTCTGAAATACATGAGGATCCAATTTCCACTCGTGGGGATCCATAATTCGTCTGCTCAACACATCTGCTAAGGAGTTCTGTGCTCGGCAGAAACCTTGCCTGAAGATTGAGCTGTAAACTGAGAGCAGTCTCCCACAAAATCATTGCTTGCCTGCATAGAGGATAAGAATGGGTTCCACCTTGCTTGTTTATGTACCACATGACAGTTGTGTTGTCTGTTAGAATCAACACCTGCCCTGGAAGAAGTAAATCCTTGAAAGCTATTAATGCAAACTGGACTGCCAACATCTCCTTCAAGTTGATATGTAGATGTTGCAGTCTGACAGGCCACTTGTCTTGTATCCACTTTCCATTTAGATGAGCTCCCAAGCTTTGTCTGAGGCATCTGTCGTTAAAATCTGACTCGCCTCTGGCCGGGTCACAGAGAGTCCCTTGTTTAGGTGACATTCCTGAGCCCACCACAAAAATTCCTTCTGAATGCAAGGTATTATTTGAATGACAGTGTCCAAATCCTGGCAGTGCTGTGTCCATACATTTTTGAGATACCATTGTAGCTTCCTCATATGCAGTTTGGCATTGGGAAGTACCAGAATACAAGATGCCATGAACCCTAAGGCTTGAAGGACTGTCCTTGCAGTCAGCCCGGACTGATGAGATAGTTGATGGAAGTAAAGGGAAAGATTCTTTTGTTTGTCCGGGTCAAAAGGCCATCTGGGATGCTGTATTCAGTCTTACACCCAGAAAGCATATGTCCTGAGAGGGTACTAGACTGGACTTTATTTCGTTCACAGAATACCCCAGGCATCTTAGCACTGCTATCACATATTCCAAATGCTGAAGAAGCTCGTCCCTTCCTTGAGCCAGAATCAGGCAGTCGTCCAAATAAGGATAAATTTGTATTCCTTTTAGCCTGAAGAAAGCTATCACTGGAGCCAGAACTTTCGTGAACACTCTGGGCGCAGTAGATAAGCCAAAGGGCAATGCAGAGAACTGATAGTGAGAAGTCCCAGCTCGAAGCAGATACTTCCTGCAACTCAGTCTGATAGGAACATGAAGGTAGGCCTCCTTGAGATCCAAAGTTACCATCCAATGATCTTTGCCCAGCAGAGGTAAAAGCTGCTGTAACGCCAACATTTTGAACTTGGGAATGTCCAGATAAGTGTTGAGGATAGATAAATCCAAAATTGGTCTCCACGTGTTCCCCTTCTTTGGTACTAGGAACAGGCGAGAATAAAATCCTAGGCCCACTTCTGGCATAGGGACCGGCTGAATGGCCCCTATTTGAAGTAACAGAGAAATTTGCTTGTGAGCCTCTATTCTTTGTTGAGGAGGAACGTCTGGCATGCCTTTGAAAGGAGGCAAGGTATGGAAATAAAACCTGTAACCGTGGTGTATGATATCCAATACCCATCTGTCTTGGGTAATTAAACTCCAATTTTCTTTGAAAAGAGCCAACCTTCCTCCCAAAGGTGCTGCCAGGCGAGAAGGCTCTGGCAGCTGAAAAGGTAGGTCATTGGGTCTGTTTACGAAAGGACTGACCCCTGCCCTCACCCGAAGACTGTGCAGGAGAACTCCTGTTCTAGGCCTGAAAGAGCCCTGAGCTCTGCCCCTACCACGTCTAGATCTACCCCTAGACTGGGAATCATAAGAAGGATCGCCCACCCCTTAGTAGGCCAATTTCTACTAAACTTTGGGGGCTGAACCTGCAAAAAATCTTTAACAGTCTGCATAGACTTAGCCTTGTCTTCCATTTTCTTTAAAACTGCCTCAACAGGAGAACCAAACAACACATCAGATTGTAAAGGAGCATCTAAAATCCTTGTTTTAACATGGTCAGATAAATTTTGATCCCTCAGCCAGGCGTGCCTGCGAAGAACTGACCCAGTGGCAGCCACCCTAGATGAGGCCTGTACAGCATCAAAACCACATTGCAAAGAATGCTTACCCACCTGTTCAGAAACATGTACTAAATCTTGCAACTCTTTACAATCTATACCTGCCAGAGCATCAACCTTAGACTAATTGGGAAAGGAGATAGTTTTGGTATTTCAACATGTGAAACTGGCAATTCAAAGCCCTCATAGCTAGAGTGGAAGAAGTATAAACTTTCTTTCCCCATCTATCCAAGGCCCTGGCCTCTTTATCTGCAGGAACCGGATTCTTGACAACAGAAGCCTTAACACCTTTAGGCCCCTGGCTAACAGTTTCTGGGTCTGCCCTAGGACTCTTAAAAAGATACTTATGAGCTTCAGGCACCCTGTAATACCTATCCGGTTTAACAGGAGCAGGAGGCAAAGAATCAGGATTAAGAGAAGTCTCTGTAAAAACATCTTCCACTACATCCAAAACAGGAGGTATAGCCAAAGGCCTATGCTGGGGTAGAAACAAAAATTCCCTAAGCCTTTTCCTGGAATCAGAGAAGTCCTGACCTTCCCACTTAAAATGCTCCCTCATGGAATGAAGAGTTTCTGAAAAAGAAAAATCCTCAGGAGGAGAAGCAGAAGGAGTAGAATCATCCACATCAGAATCAGAATAAGGAGAGTACTCCTGCAAGTCTTCAGCCGAAGACTCTGAAACATCTGAAGCCTGCTCAAAACTCCCTAGCTCAGGCTCCACTCTAGGTCTCTTATCAGGAGGGGGCATAGAACCCCTAATCAAAGTAATCAAATCTTCTGCCATTTTAAGCATATGCTTCTTGGGCACAGTTCCTGAAGAACTAGGGGTAACACCAACTGAAGCTAAACCTGGCCTGCCCCTGGGAGAAGCCTTGGAAACAGAAGGAGAGGGCCTAACCACCCTAGGCAGGGAGGGGAGTATAGTAACCTGAGAAGCCCCATCAGCCTGACCTGCCTCCTGAGAGGCCACATCCTGCAATAACAAAGTCTCTCCCTGGGATCCCAAAGAAACCTCCGGTGGAACCAACGGCTCCACCGACACCTCTAAAGAACCGGCGTCCGGTACGGATGGTTCCTCTAACCTAGGTTTAACTGCCTTGTCCTTGCGCTTCTTCGAAGAAGCGGGCGTCGGAGCATCCGACGGCATTTTATAATTGCACCGCTTCAAGACTAACCTGGCACAATCTAATCTTCTCTTTATAGTGCGCTTATTGAATCTAGCACAAGAGCGACACCCAACAACGTCGTGCTCAGGCCCTAAACAAGGAATGCACAAAGTATGATAGTCTCTATGCGGTATCTGTTTCCCACAAGAAATACAATTATTCACTTTTTCTGACATCCGGTAAACCACTGAGGCAAGAAAAACTAAAATATTCTAACGGGTACTTAGCCAACTTTGACTCGGTCTGAAACTCGAAATCGAACAATTTCAGAACGCCAACCGGCACTTGCAACGCTGCTTCTGCATCGGACCATGCGGCAAAAAAGACTGAGGATATGACGTCGGTCATGCGCATTTGTACCCTGACGTCCTGATGTCAGTCAAATGCGCCTTGACCGACGTCAGCCTTATACTTTGATATTCGGGCCGACCGAGGACAGCGGACTACCCAAGTGTAAGGACTGCAGCAATGTGAGATGAAGAACATCCTTTCGTTTGACACTCACGTTGCCAAAGTAGTTAGAAAGACCTTCTACATTGCCCACCTGATCATGAAGGGATTCACATCTAGATCAAGGGAAGTCATCGTCCCCCTGTACTCATCACTCATCAGACCAATGATTGAGTACAATGCCCCATTCGGAATGTATCTGACACGACACCTGCAGCAACTGGAAAGACCCCAAAAGTTCCTCACCAAAAGGATAAAGGGTCTCAAAAATATATCCTATGCTGCCCGACTGAAGGAACTCCAGCTCTATTCAGTCGCTTACCGTCTGCTCAGAGGCGACCTGTGCCTGACATACAAGGCTATGTCCAACCCAGAATTGATGAACAGGCTATGTCCAACCCAGAATTGATGAACATGCTTCACCTCAAAAAATCTAGATCCCTCAGAACTACAAGGGCGGGAGACTTAAACCTTGACACGGTTATTAATAGGACGTGCTGGAGGGACAGATTCATCACCCAGAGACTCCCTATGCTGTGGAACAAAATCCCGGTACATGTGAGGCAGAGCACCTCGCTGGCTTTGTTCAAGAGAAATCTTGACCAATGGATGGGAGATCGCAGATATACCCCAGGGATTATCTCAGTGTCACTGCTTGACAGAGGCACAGCAAAATAATGGGCATAGTATCCTCCAAACTAAAGGGGTGGCGAAAGCCACAAAACTCTGGGCTAGGCTTATAAATGCCCTTGGGCAGATAGCCTAGTATGAACCTATGAACCTATAATCCATAACCTAAAAGGAAAGGCCCAGACTTGTACTGAACTGGTAGTTAATGATACCACATATACTGAGCCCATGGACACAGCTAACCTGGTGGCCGACAGATTCTGTGAAAATTGCACTCCTCTGTCCCTGCCACATGTACCCCATAACATTCCTACCACCTGTCCCCTACCTTGCATCTCTGAAGGGCAGGTCATAAATGCCCTCTCTAAGGCCAAAACACAGCATCTATGGGACCTGATAATATCCCAGGCTGCATCCTACATGGGCTCCAACAAGACTTGGCAACACCATTGGGTGTTCTCTTCAATCAGTCTAAGCACCAGCTTTGTCCCAGCTGAATTGAAAACGGCAGTCATCCCTTGCTTCCACTGACCCTGGGAACTATAGACCTATTAGCCTGACTAGCCTTATCTGCAACACAAAGGAGCGAATCATCATGGACCTTATCAACAAAGACATAGGTGATCTCCAAACACTTGACCCTACTCAGTTTGGATTTGTCAAAGGGAGATCATGCCTGTTAAACTTGGTGGACTTCTTCGAGACAGTCACCAAGGCCCTGGACGAGGGGAAATCTGTGCATGCAGCCTACCTAGACTTAGGCAAGGCGTTTGACACTATCCCCCACTAAGGCATCATTGACAAACTCACCCAGCTAGGTATCAACCCCTATATCATTAGATGGGTCATTAACTGCCTCACTGATAGAACCCATATAGTCAAAATAGGGGAAACTACCTCCAACGGTAGACTTGTAACCAGTGGTGTTCCACAGTGATCATTCCTGGAACCTCTACTGTTTGGAATTTCCTTCTCTGAAGTACAAGCAAAACTTAAAAGTCTGTGGCTGACCAAGTTTGCTGAAGACTGCAAATTGGGAGCGGTCATAGAATCTCCAAATGATGCCAACATCCTACAAGAGGTTCTTACACAAACAAATGATTGATGCCAAAGTCATGGCATTAAACTCAATGCAAAAAAATGTATTATCATTCCTTTTGGTAACAGCGATGTTCCTGCTAACTACCACATCAATAGCAATACTAAGTATGCACTCAGCGGTGCCAGACCTGGGCGCAGAGGTTAAAAGCAACCTTACCTTTAATCACCATGTCTCCACAGTGGTAAGAAGGGCATTCTATATTGCTCATAGGTATGTACTAGGCTAACAGCCCTGGAGCCTATATAAGCCTGGCCCAAAAAGATTCCCTGGCATCATGCCAGCCAAAGTTAGTTCCCAGTGCCCCTGTCAAGCAAGGCCATTGAAATGATCCCCGGAGTGAACTTCCTATGGCCCACCCACTCGTCAAGATTTCTCTTAAAGAGGGCCAGTGAAGTGCTCTGCTTGACGTGAATGGGAAGTTTGTTCCAGAGTATGGGAAAGTCTCTGGTTTAGGAACCTGTCCCTCCAGCATGTCTTGTTTATTGTGGTAATGAGGTTAAGGTCCCTAGAGTGCGTGGCACAGAGGAATTGGGATTTCTTTAGGTGTAGCATATCTAGCAGCTCTGGGTCAGACATGGTTTTGTAGGTCAAACAGAGATAGCCTCTAAGTAGGCAACAAGAGACCGAATATAGCTGGAGTTTGAGTCTGTCCATATAGGGCATGTGTCTAAGGCCCACAATCCTCTTAGTGAGGTATTTGTGTGGCCTTTCCAGTTGTTGTAGGTGTCTAGTGAGGTACATACCAAATGTGGTGTTGTATTCTATATTAGGTCTAATGAGGGATGAGTAAAGAGGGATTATGACTTCTTTCTTCCTGGGTGAGAAACCTTTTGTAATGAGATTTGCCACATAGAAGGACTTTCTCACTACAGTGGCAATGTGGTTATCAAAGGAGAGGTTGCTGTCAACCTGTGTCCCCAGGTCTCTTATCACACCTTTGGTGTTTAGCGGACTACCGCCTATGTGGTAGTTCATGGGCACCAAATTTTTCCCAAAGGGAATGACGATACACTTTTTGGCACTGAGCTTAAGGCCATGGTTCTGGCAACAGTGACTGGTGTCAGTGAGGCCTTTTTGCAGACTGTCTATCTCAGCTGGAGAATCAATAATGGCTCCCAGTTTTGCAATCATCTGCGAACTTGGTCAGCCAGAGTCCCTTTGTGTTGGCTTGAACTTCAGAGAAGTAGATGCCAAACAGGAGAGGACCTAGGACTGGTCGGTAGTCAGATTTGGAGTTCTCTACTTTCACAGTGTGGGTTCTATCAGTGAGTCAGTTGGCAACCAGTTTTATTAAATAGGAGTTTATGCCTAGTTTAGTGAGTCTATCGGATTCCTGAGGGATGGTGTTGAAGGCCTTAGCAAGATCTAGGTAGGCTGTGTGAACTACCTTGCCCTCATCCACAGCTCTGGTGACAGACTCGAAAAAGTCTATCAGGTTGAGTAGGCATGAGCTACCTTTCACAAACCCATACTGCATGGGTTCCAGAGTCTGGAGATTCCCTATGTCCTTATTTATAAAGGTCCATGAAGATGAGCTCCATAGCCTTACATATCAGACTTGTCAGGCTAATGGGGCGTTAGTTCCCAGGGTCTGTAGTCACTCCCCCTTTGTGAAGTGGGATGACCGTAGCTGTGCGCCATTAGGTAGGAACAAAGCCTGAAATGAGGCTGTGATTGAACAAGGTACTCAGGTGTGGTGCCAGTTCACTTTGTAATTCATGCAGAACACCGCCAAGGATACTATCAGGTCCCACGGAAGCTGTATTCTTGGCTTTGGATAGTGCAGCTTTTACCTGTGTAGCTGTGATAATAGGGACTTGCCATTTCTCAGGTATTGTAAAAGCCCTTTAGGGGGTGAAAGGGGGATAAAGTTTGCACTGAACATGTCGGCCAATATGTTGGTTCTGTATATGTATTGCCATTGTGCTGTAACTCAGAACAGATCTGAGTATTGCCATGTAGATTCCTGACATAACTATAGAATGCCTTGTGGTTGTCTTTAGAATCTGCAGCAATTTCATAACTAGCTTTAGAGGATTTGCTGATGGATCTCAGTTTTTTTGCTGAGGCTAACAAAGGAGTTTTTCCAGTCTTGGGAATTCATCCTTTACTGCAACAGTTTTTTCCTTCTGTTGTAGAGTTTGTTTACGATGGGGGACCACGAGATTGGCTTCCTTTTTTTTGGAGGAGAGTGTCTTGGTTCTGTTTGGTATGGCCCGTTCCATGCACCTGTGTATGTGCTCATACAGTGCATTGGTGTATGATTCAGCAGTCATGCACCCATTTTCCATTTGCATGGATGTTGTGAAGCTAGCCACCTCTGTTTTTAGAAGCCCAAAATTGGCTTTGGAGAATTTTTTTTACAGTGGTTTCCTTTGGGGGGGGGTGGATATCATGGTGATTAGCTTGTGGTCAGATCTGACCAGGGAGGAGTGGATTACTGGTTTAGAGCAAGTCACCCATGTTAGTAATGACCAGGTCAAGGATGTTTCTACCCCTGGTGGGGGTAAGAATGAGTTGACCCAGGGCATTGGAATTAATGAATTCCAGAAAATGTTGAGCAATTGTGTTGGTACACAAGTAATTTTCCCAGTTAATGGAGGGGTAGTTAAAGTATAAGAGTATTGGGTTGTACCCTAATATTTTCCAGTGTATTTAGGAATGTGAAGTGGGAGTCTTGGGACATGATGGGGGATCTATAGCAGGCTACAACCTGGACTGTAGTCTTACCCAGTGTTAGTTGTACCTGAAGTATCTCTGAAGCGTTATGTTGGGCTACTAGTCTGGAGGTGTGCATATCCTTTATGAATATGAAGACACCACCATCTTTAGTGCTTTGGTCCAGGTTTAGGGGCCGAAAGGTGTGGTACGAATTATAGCCTGGTAGTGCTGGGGTGCTCTCTGGAGCCTTAAACCAGGTCTCGGTCACTGCACAGATGTCGATGTTCTCCATTTTAAGGAGTGCTTCAAGCGAACGCATTTTGAGATTTAGACTTCTAGCGTTGAGTAGCATAACCCTCCGATTTTGTTTGCTTGTAGCTGTTATGGTGGTAATTTTGTCTTTAGGACATTGCCTAAAAAAGGCACTATAGGGGTTGCAAGAGCCTTGGCCAGTTATCTGGAATCCTTGGGGTAACAGGTGCAGGCCATCCCTGGCAAAGCATTGTGGTCAGTCGATCATATCATCCCAGGCAGAGAGATACTGGATCCCCTTAGAATGACACCAGAAACTTAGCCAATTGTTGAAGTCAATCATTTTCTGCTTGCACTGTGGTATCATTCTGTGTGACGGTAGGATGCTACTCAGAGCTAGGGTCATACCTGCCTGGGCTACAAGATCAGAGAGCTCCTCTATGTCTCTTTTCATATAGTCCAGGGAGGTACGTCTCAGGTCATTCACACAAACATGGACAATGACAGAGTCATATTTGTACCTGCTGTGGAGTGACCCAAGTGCGTGCGTTAGGTGGCGGATCCTGCCACCCAACAGGCAGGTGACCGTAACTTTCTCCTTATTCAACCTAGTGAGTGGGAGATCAGTGTGCCTTACTACGGAGTCACCTTTGACTAGTGTATTAGGCAAGTTGTTTTGCCTTATGAGCTTTGGTTGAGTGGCACACTGTTTATGTGAGCTGCGTGTCTCATGGCTTGTGCTGGGATATGGTAGCCATTTGCGGTTCTGCCTCGGAGGTCTCTGTTTGGGCAGATTTTTACTGACAGCCTCCACAAAAGTGTGTGTTTTGTGTTACTACGTTGGGGTTGTGGTGGTGTATGTTCTGGAGGGCTATGTGTTGAATGCGGTGTGGTGCAGGTGATATCCTTCTCCTCTTGACTGGCTAATCCAGTCTTGGCTGGAGAGTGTTTGGCTTCCAATTTGGCTATACATGTGCATCTCTCACAAGTCAGTGTTGGGAGGTAAGAGAAGATTGTTGTCTGTGTACATGAGGCAGTTGCTACACTGCCCCAGGACGTCCAAGTTCACCAGGTTGACAGGGGAAAGCACAGGGAACTGACCTTTAGACATGCCTGGATATGAACTTAGTATATTATGTACTGAAGCCTTTTACAGGAAAAATGTCACTCAAAGTGTCCGAGTCTGTACAGAGCACTGCCAAACACTCGAGGGGAAACCAATACATAGACCCTAAAAATTTAAGGATGAAGTATTTAGGCAGATATTCTGAAGTTAGAAAGAAATCAAGCAGTACTTACTGAAAATAAAGAATTAGGTTGTCAAGAATGATGAAAAGAGGGGAGTCGCATGAATGGCTACTGCCTGGCTACTACCAATGCTGGTCTCAGCACAGCTTCACTCTGTTGGGATACAATACTCCTTTGCTTCTTCTCTCACCAGAAGCAAAAATGTTAGCACCAATCCCAAGAAGAAGAGAAGCAGGCCACAGCCGGTTTGGTGATCCACAGTCTTGTCCCAGATGATGCAAGGGTCTGCAGGCTTGTAGCCTTTTTCTGGTAGATGCCTCAAACAGCAACTAGACCAATCAAGTACGTTAAGCACAGACACTTACTCTCCAACCAGAAACAGTCAGGAATCAATGCACTCTGCTCCTACTCTCACCACGATCAGAATACAAGCACAGATTCCAAGTTGTCACCTACAAAGCAGTTAAGCTTTCTGGCCATCAGCGGTCTCCAGGAAATAATGTAACTGCACTCCTTCTCTCACCAGGAGAAAACAGAAGCACTAATCCCCAGATGACTACTGAGAGGCAAAATGTCGTCTCTCCAATAACTGGTGGTCTTGCAACAGATGCTTAAAGGTAAGATGAAAAAAATGGTTTAACCTAAACACTGCAGTGTGCACTAGAGGACTTAGATGTAAAAGTAGGTAACTTAAGTTTTACCGGTCTAAAAAGATTAGTTTTAGTGGAGAGTCATTACGTTTAAAACAGAAAGATAGATTGAAAGCGAGTGGTCACTTTTTTATTCTGATACTATGGAATACAACAGGATGGCCAATAAATTTAAATAGCTGAAGGGGAGTGATTTCACAAAATGATAACTTTGTGCTTACTCACACCAACCAGTAAAAGCAGAGAGGAAATGAGATATATGGTCAAATTAACATAAGGGGAGGCAACTAGAAAGACAGTGGTGTTTAAGCACACAACAGTAACAGGGTGGAAACATTTTCGTCTGACTCACAAGGACAGAGCTGTGGTGTCTTTTTAAGTTTTAATATGCAGTTAAAAGCAGAATACAAGTGAAAACAGTGTAAAGAAAACAAATCACAATAATAGAAAAAGGTAAAGTAATACAGAATACAAAAAAAAAAAAAAAAAAACCTTTCCCTCACAGCAAACTGTAGCAGAGACTGAGTGAGCCTTTCCAGTAAAGCCATCATCTCACAAGTAAGGGCATTGCCCCCAAAAAAAAAAGGAGTTATAACCTCCCTGTACTCTTCCCAAAACAGGCCAATAATTTGGTACAAACACTCTTTTTGGTATGCACCTTTCCAAGCACCTACAGCAACTGGAGAGACAACAAAGGTTCCTCACAAGGAAAATTCAAGATGTTCAGCATCTGTCCTATCTGGATCATCTGAAATCACCATCACTTCATTCCGTTTCATACAGACTACACAGAAGCAATCTCTGCCCTGCATACAACGAATGAGGATGTCATCACCACAATGTCCCAGACCACCTGGACCCTAGCGAAATATATGCATGTAACTAGAGCAGTCAAAATAAGACATTAACAACTGCCTTAAGGAAAATCAAGCCAATACTGACAGCTGCTTTTTGCTGACACTAAAGCATACTGTGCGGTTACACCAGTTCAAAATGGCCATCTAGGCACAGGCATCAAATTAGTGGGACTGGATGAACCACCACAGACAGAAGTGTTGAGAATCCATTACCAATCTGGGAGAGGGGACACAACAGCCGGAGTAGGAACATGAAAACACCTGCACTGTGTCTTTAAGAATGGCCACAGGGCAGTTGAGTAACAGCTATGAATAACCATTATCAAGACCAGACAACTAAGCTAAATGACAGGTTACACCTCACTGGCAAGTTATTCGACAGAAATGGCAAAAAGAAGCATCAACATGAGCACTACAAGGCCTGGGGCACACAAAATAAATGATAGACAAGGTCATTACAAGGTAGGAAAACTTATATTGTTTAAGTAAACTTACCATAACACTACAAGTTCAAATGATCACTGCTGCAGTAGCCTTAGCTATATGGGTTACATCCTGCACAGGATACAACAGCTAGTCAGCATCCAGACATTAAGGGCATGTCCCACGCACCCGGACTACTAACAGCTAGAGCAGAGCTGTGGAAAATCAACAGTTTGCACTCCAAGCCCTTCAGAGATTTCATTCCAACTGAACGAGGGTGGGTAAAGCCCTGAAGTAAGACAATGCTAGGTAAATAATCAATCTGCACTCTCTGGCAAGAAAAAAAAAAAAAATAAGAGGGATAGAGACATACCATTCAAACATCTACTGTTATGGTAGGTTTACTTGCACAACTGTACCAAGTTCATCATTTTATCACTGCTGCAGTAGCCCTAGTTATATGGGTAGGCTACCACAGCTTACAATGAGTGGAAAAAGGAAGGATGAGGGATCAAGAGCCCCTGGAAAATGGCCCCAGCAAGATCTGCTCTAGACTTGAAAAAGAAATCTAGTTTGTAGTGCTTTGAAAAAGTATGTATAGAGGACCAAGTTGCTGTCTCTAGAACACTTTCCAAAAAGCCACTGACTAAGCAAAAGCCCTAGTAGGATTTGCCTTGGTACGGCCTGTAGCTGATGTTACAGTGGGAGTAACAAAAGGAAATTGCATAGGACAATGATTTGAAAATAGTTTACTTTGACAAAGGTTGCACTTTTTTCTTACTTCATAAAAAAAGAATAATGAATCATAAGTTCTGACGAGTTTTAGTCATGTCAAGACAGTATCCGAGTTGTCTGGGGACATCCATAGTAAAGAATGCCTTCTCCTTCATTTGCAGGTTTTGGAAAGACAACAGGATTTGTTCTACAAGAAACTATCTTTGCAGAAAACGAAATATGGTTGACCCATCATGCGAGCTTTCAAATCAGACAGACAATCTTACTGCAGAGATCAGAGCAATTGACAAAAGTATTTTCCACATTATGAACCTCAAATCAGCCCGATGAGCTGGTTTAAATGAAGCAAAAGTTAAATTTCCTAAAACAAAGTTAAGATCTTAAGCATAAGCTAACCGTTTCAAAGGTGGACAGGTATGCAGTACCGCTTTCAAAAACATTTAACAAGGGAATGCGTTGGAAGAGGTGGGGGGGGTCCACTGTCAGAGCAATAAGGCCAGAGAATAATAACTTATACAATATTGTAGAACCACAAAAATACTAGCCTCCAATAGGTCATGATTCTTATCTTGGGACCAACTAGAAAATCTTTTACATTTTTAATATATTAATTGCAGAGTCAATGTTGCAACATGCAATGCAGTTACCTTGGGTGAAGAATGCTGTGTGCTATGCCCACACCATGTAGATGGAATGCTGACACTGCAATAAATTATAAGGGGTACTGCACTCATAAGCGAGTCACCATTTGGATGAGAGATTAAACAGAGATCCCATGTGCTTGAGTTATCGGTAGATCACGCATATATAAAAGATCCCACAGCACCAGTGTAGGGGGTCCTTTACTTAACACAGCATAAAAACAGTACACATTTACAGGCACATTATTTATCTTATAACATCCTCATTGTTATTCTTCCACAACTACCCCCCACTCCTACTTCCACAACCATAATCTGATTTGTCACAATGTATCTGCCAAAATCCAGTTCCCATTGAACAATTTCATTCAGTCTTTCATTCCAAACAACCTATATTAGATAAATGTTTTATCTACCCTTCTAACATATTTTCTTATTCTTACAGTATTCATAATCTTATTTATATCAGTACTTGTTTCTGTTGTTAGCATTTGTTCTTGGCAATTTTTAATTTCATTTACATATTCTTTTTCATCTCCCATCACTTTTTGTACTTGTATTTAAACATTCTCACTATTAATTTCTCATTCTCTTCCTTTGCACACTTCAAGTTTAAAGAAGCAGAATAAAAGGATTTAGTAACCCCATTCTCCCCTAATCTTGTATATAACACACCTCCTTGCACTGAGTTTAATTTTGAAACCCAGATGAAAGAAAACACTAAATGCACAATTTCCTTTTCCTATTTGTTTTTTCTGGGATCATACAAACATTTGTCATATATATTATTTTCCCTATTAATAAATACAGAATTCACCAAATAAGCCATGTTCCTAAATACTAATCAATATGTCCTCCACATAAAATAAAATTAAAAATCTTATCAAACCCTTCCACTGCATCGTAACTACATCAGTTTTCCAAAATTTTATCCTTAGCAAAAACACTTCATTCACTAAAAGACACACACACACACAACACTTCATTCACTAAAAGACACACACACACACAACACTTCATTCACTAAAAGACACACACACACACAACACTTCATTCACTAAAAGACACACACACACACAACACTTCATTCACTAAAAGACACACACACACACACACAACACTTCATTCACTAAAAGACACACACACACACACACACACACAACACTTCATTCACTAAAAGACACACACACACACACAACACTTCATTCACTAAAACACACACACACACACACACACAACACTTCATTCACTAAAAGACACACACACACACAACACTTCATTCACTAAAAGACACACACACAACACTTCATTCACTAAAAGACACACACACAACACTTCATTCACTAAAAGACACACACACAACACTTCATTCACTAAAAGACACACACACAACACTTCATTCACTAAAAGACACACACACAACACTTCATTCACTAAAAGACACACACACACACTTCATTCACTAAAAGACACACACACACACTTCATTCACTAAAAGACACACACACACACTTCATTCACTAAAAGACACACACACACACACTTCATTCACTAAAAGACACACACACACACACACACTTCATTCACTAAAAGACACACACACACACACACACACACTTCATTCACTAAAAGACACACACACACACTTCATTCACTAAAAGACACATACACACACACACACACACACACACACACACACACCATTTTCACCACATCACCCAAACCCTTACTTTTACTCAAGGTCATTCCCATTTCCTTTAAACATCCATTCAAACAAACCAACATATCCCTCATACATATTTTGTTCTTAGCAACTACAACTATATTGTCTGTTAATGTCAAAACTATTAGAATCACCACCTTCTTTTGCATCACATATCTAGCATTTTTCATTTTGTAAGCTACTTCCCTCACTATCACATTCACTACCAATGCAAATCAGTATTCCAGTTGCATGGCATCCTTGTCTTATACCACACTTCATGCACCGTTCTCTACTCATCCACCCATTAACTAGCACTCTCACTCTATTATTCTGATAAGGTAACATACACACACTCCTAATTCTATTACCTATTCCATATTTCTCCATAATATCCCACAACAGAGCATCTCCTACTGTATCAGACGCCTTGCTAATATCACTTACCATAAAAGTTTCACATCCTCCCTTTTACTTGCATCATCCTCAATTTCTCTCATAACCAATAACAATTTTTGACATCCCTTCCCTTTTATACCATATATACTTTTATCTAGAATATCTTCATCCTGCCATTGTCTTCTGTATTATACTCATAAAAATGTTATAACCTGTGTGTTATTTACTGCAATGGGTCTCCATTTTTATTTCATTCTTCTCGTCTTTCTTCCATATAAACTTTAATATCCCAATACATAACTCTTCATAAACACTTCCCTCAACCATTCATTCATTCAGTACATTATCAAATTGTCTCTTTACCAATCCATCAATTTGTTAAACATTCCATACCCTATATCATCTGGGACTGATACTGAATCAACATTTACTTGCCTAAGTACTCCATCCAATTCACCAACAGGGATTTCTTTTTCAAATTCTTCCAAAAGGTTCTCTCATATCTAACATTCAAAATATTAACAGTTTCATGCAGACCCTGCATGCATTTTAACATTGCCTTTTTCTTCCAGTGGATCAGTTCTAAGCTGTAAAGTAAAAACATTTAAGTTACTCTAGAAAACAAACAATTGTTCCACGGATAACTCTGTTGCACAATTCCAGAAATTTCATCAGTCCATCAGTTTCAAATGTTTCTTGAGCTTTAAAACCCAGAACAGTTACCAAATTATCCCATACATAATACCGGTCTACTATAGTGTCATTTTTTTTGTTCTTATTCTCACAGTTGTCTTCACTACTGTTTAAGAATGGTTTTACTTACTGCTTTTTTGCCTGATGTCAGTGTAGCATATATTTTAGTTACTGCATGATCTGCTGCCACAAAACTAAACGCCTCTGAGGTTTTTGCAGATGTCCTACTTTCCTTTACCTCACTGCTACATAAGTTTTAACAGCTGCATTCTCTGATGCCCTGTCACCCGGTTTCCTTTCTAGATAACTTTTTGAAAGAACGGAGATGGCAATCTGGCATCTCACCCCATGAAACAACTGAAATGTCACTTGGATCATCCCGCTTGATTATTTTCAACAGATCATATGTAAGCCCTCTTGATGCCAGTTCTGTTATCTCCACCACTTCAATAGGCTCTGTGATGATAAGAGGTACTGCCAGCCATGCCAGGAAGAGTAGGGCAGTGGATGTATGACTTCTGCCAGCACAGCTAGCTAAAAATTTTATAAATAATTATAGGTCTATCAAACTGATGTATTTGTGAGGTTTGAGTTAAAATGTATCAACAGTGCACCCTGCTGGAATGAAAAGAAATGTACATGCATTACTGTAATTGAATTAAATGTATATGTTTTAATAGAGGATACTGGGACAGCCGAGGTTAACCAACTTGCTTACTTTAAGAACAATAAGGGAATTGTAAAAGAGTTGTTAAACCATTAAAATGACACCCACAGTGCTGAAGAGGACTGGAGACAGAGTTTGGAAGAAGCCTTTGTTCATTAGCTCAGTAAAAAGAGGGGGAGCCCCAGACACTGCAATAAATGTTTATATGTGTATTATAGCCTTCTATGCTAAATTCCTGTCTCAGCTTCAAAGGGGGATACTGTGAGAACCTAGAGTCAGGCAACCAGATGAGGTCCTTCTGCAAGACATCTTGGATATTATATTTTACAGGGAGCAATCTCTGAGCATTGAGTATTCTGTTTTGGGGGACCTAACTAGGAAGACTGCTGACGTATTTCATTGTGCCTTGCTCTATCAAAGAAGTTATTAGGGAAGAGTAATTCTCCTAGATTCAGTCAGGAATATAGTGAAGTTTAGATTAGAGATTGGTGGACAGACTCCTACAAATAAAGAAAAACAATGTTACTTTCAATATTTCCTGTAATTTAAACTCTGTGGTTATGTTACAGTATGTTATAGTTTTGAGACAGTCTGTTAAAAACAATACTCTTAGCTTTAGAAAAACTCTCTTGAAGAGGAAAGCAATAAAACATCTGTAAATACAAGAACATGGAATTTTTTCTTCCTAAAGGAAACTGCCCAGCAAAGGAAAGCACAAGCAGACCACTGCTTCTTGAAAGCTTCAGTAGAGCATACTCTTCCACATCAGGAAAACTCTGAAGGGCTTCACTCCAAATTTGTCTTTTAGTCAGCTCAGCTTGAGCTGTATGACAGTTTGGGCTTGTGGAAGGTGTCCTGAGGCTTTTGAAGCTGGCCAGCTGTTATACGAGTGACAGGATATAATCTACACAGCTAAGGCTACTGTAGCAGTGATCAATTTGAAGAACATCCTTCCTATTTAAAGGAGAATTCAAAATTGCAGTTTAACATCCACTGGTAAATTTTAAGCACGTAACCATGCAGACCTTCTCATAGCAGTTTCAGTAGACGCCACTCTGGAGAAAGCATCAAGCACACTTTTGTACTTGGCGACTTGAGAAACTGAAGAAACTAAGTGAATTCATGGAAGATTTTTTTTTTTGGAAGAAGGGAAGTGACTACAACGTTCCTCATATTCTCAACCCACACAAGCAAAAACTTTGCATACGAGTTTTGACAATTAAGAATTCTAAAAGCAGGCGTGGCAGAACACATCCATCCTCATCAAAAAGAGTTTAGCAATAGCAAGATTTGCCAAAGAAATCACTGAATGATTAGATCTGGGATTAGAAAATCCCAACTTAAGAATGAGGAACTTTATACAATCTGCCTGCCTTCTTAGAGGCTACACGATATAATAAAAGCATCCTCCAATGCTGGAAGTGCAGAAAGACTAGGACTGGTTTTGCAAATTCCAGTTTTAACAAATCATTTTATTTTTTCAAAGATAATGGAAAATAATTTCTTCTTCCACTCAAACCAAGGAAACTCCAACGGTCACAAAAGACATACTGAAACTCTGGTCCGAGGCAGCTGAAGGGACTACACCAAAGGAAACCAAGACAGAATATGAATGGTCTACACCAAAGGAAACCAAGGCAGAATATGAATGGTCTGAAGAACCAGAAATGGCCATTGCAGCAACATATATCTGTGGCTAAGGCAAATTCATAGCCTGCTGAAGAGACAAAGTTGTCTGGTCTGGAAATGGTCTTTTTGTGGACAGAGCGAAGAAGAACAAAGGAACCGGCAAGTTGTTCCATGATAAACCCAAAAATTAAAACCGAAGCAGGGGGAAAAACACTTACTGCAACAGTCATTAAGAGAGATAATTATTAAAAAAGCATCAAAATACAAAGTCAAAACCATAACATACACTTATCCGAACCTCTAAAATCATTTAATAAAAGTTTTCACCACAAAAAAAATAAAGAAAACTTTTTAAAAGTTTTCAAACAAAAGTAAAAGTAGCACTTCAGTTTAAACTGATTGAAAAGTCATGACAGTCCAACAAACATAAAACTCCTATAATCAGAGATGTCATCTCGTTGATGCTGACATGGTCTGAATTCTGATGGGTAGGCCAAAGACCAAGGTGACCAAGAGAAGCCCCCCCAATGTCTGAGGCATCACTGAACAGCTCTAAAGAAGGGATTAGAGGCTGAAAGGGCCAGCCTGGGTTGAAATCAAACTGCTGAATCCACCAACTGGACTCCTCCTAGACACAGGGAAGGACAGGTACACTGACATCTAGCGGAGGACAATGCTGTAGCCAAAGAGGTACCAGTGAAGCTTCTTCATATGCAGTCTTGCAAGAGGAAGCATTGGACTAGAAGACTCCATGAATCCCAGGGCCCGAGGAAACTCCCTGGCTGGCAAGACAGTCAAGAGGAAGAAGAGACTGAAAAAAGGCAGTCAACGACAATACCTTTGGAGGTGGAAGACAGGTCAACACTGGCACCGTTCGAATCCTGCAACCCAGATGCACATGATTTGAAGAGGAAAATTAGGATGGACTTCTAGAAGTTCACAGTAAAAAAGTACAGTTGTGTACACTTACCATAAATGTAGATGTTAGAGTGTATTCACCGTTGCAGTCATTACATTTGGGTTATCTGCTTGCAGGTAGCCCTTAGTCGGCCTGATTAACAAAGTCTTGGTTCTTGTGTCAGTTGCTGTCCCTTCTTCCATCACGTCAGGTCGTAAGGGGTATAAGACATGCAGCCAACGCCATTACATCAGTTTTTCTTGCCCCAGATGTCAGGTGCCCCCTAATGGGAAGCAATTAAATATAAAAGTACAATGATATACCTCCAACAAAAAAGCAAATGCACCAAAAAGTTTTTAAGCATAGTAAAGGAAAGTAGAGGTACAATCAAAAGCAGTTAGGGGGCTGGAGGAAGGGTAACCAGGACTGCAACAGTGGATACACTCTAACATCTACATTTATGGTAAGTGTACACAACTGTACTATATTCTTCGTGTTTCACTGTTGCAGACATTACATTTGGGTAGATTCCCAACAATATGGTTGGGAGGAAGAATTTAAAAAGCATTAGGACCAGCTATAGGGCCCTGCAAGACTGCAGTGGCAAAGCCAGCTCCAGATTTAGAGAAAATTGGCAAATGATAATGCTTACGGAAAGTATGTACAGAACTCCAGGTAGCAGCTTCTAGGATGTCCCTGGTAGGGACACCTCTGAGAAAGGCCACAGAGGCAGATACAGCCCTAGTGGAGTGAGGTCTGATTCCCCTGGAGGAAAGGTTTTCCGTGGTGCTTTTAGCAGAAATGAATGCAATGGCCTAACCATTTAGAAATGGTTTGCTTTGAAATAGCCTTCCCATCTACCCCTGCAGCAAATGCCACCAGCAGTTGTTCAGACTTCCTTGGAGGTTTAGTCCTGTCCAAGTAGAATCAAAGTTGTCTGTGCACATCTAAAGAATGCAGTATCTGTTCCCCTTTGTTCTGTGGATTGGGAAAGAAGGTTGGCAAATGAATGGACTGATTAAGAGCCACACTGGATACCACCTTGTGCATGAAGGATGGATTGGTTCTGAGGGACACTCTGTCCACATGAAAGATGATGAAAGGCTCCACTGCCATAAGGTCCTGTAATTCAGATACCCTTCTTGCTGAAGTGATTGCTAAAAGGAAAGCTGTTTTCCAAGAAAAAAATTGTAAGTCTGCAGTAACAGCTGGCTCGAAAGGAGGTAGAGTGAGTTTCTCCAAAACAAAGTTTAAGCTCCCAGGCTGGGGTTGGAGTTCTCCTGGGTAGTCTCATTTTTTTTGGCCCCTTAGAGGAACTGCCTGAGCAGTGGATGAGAGAGGAGGGGAGGTTCTTCATTATAATGAGCTGAAATGGTGGAGGCGTGGATTTTAATGGAGGAAACAGACAAGCCCTTGTGAAGTATCTCAGTTAAGTATTGTAACATCTGAGGTAAATTGAGCGCTGCTGTGCTCATCCCTTGAGACTGGTTCCAGGTATAGAATCTTTTCCATTTTTCAGCATAAGATCTTCCATTTTTCAGCATAAGATCTTCTAGTAATAGGCCTCCTTGCCTCTAAAATGACATCCATCACAGGTTTACTGAGAGATGGTAAAGGAGAGATTAGGTAATTAGCCAGGCTGCAAGATTCAGTGTTAGAAGCTGAGGGTGCAGAATCTGGTTCTCCTGCTGGGACAACAGGGAAGGAGTCTGAGGCAGGTGCCATGGGGATAACCGTG